>NW_010433307.1:0-15267 GCF_000710305.1 Buceros rhinoceros silvestris | reverse complement strand
TCTTCCCCTGCCTACAACCATCAATAGACACCGGTGCGGAGCCAGCCTTCGCTACTCTAGAGCTGGGTTATGATTTCGTGTGCTTGTTGGACAATGTTTTGTCCTCTCCAGTTGCCGGATGGTATTCTTTCTGTGCTTTGGCAGTAGTCAAATGATGTTGAACCGTCATTCTATCTGCAGCCTGAGGCTGTACGTCCCTCTAATGTATTAATAACATGAATTTAACAGGTACCTGCTGGTGTAGAGACCTTCTGCAACTGATGCAGTTTAACCTAGTGTAAAACTCATCTTCTGATTCAGTCCTGAGAATAACAGCACTGTAATAAGTATAATTTTTTAAAAATGACAGGAAATATTCTGTTAGATTTGCAACATTAACCATGGTGTAAGATATATGTCTGTCTAATGTGATGCCAGTGGAACTGTGCTAAGTGCTCAGGACTATTAAGCAACCCAGGGGGGCTTTAATGGGAAGCTTAATGGTTCTGATGCTGGAAATCAGTTTCTGTGCGGGTGGCTGTGCTTTGCCCCTTAGGTACTCTTTAGAAGAGAAAAGCTGATGATGGCCTTGCTGTGATGAGGCTTTCAGATCTGTGGTGGTGCGGAATTCCAGAAAGGACAGAAAATAAGAGAGACCTTAGAATTTATGTAGGTTACAAAGGATGCTTAGTCATATAAGGATTACATTTCCTTCAGACAGGAAGATTTTTCTAGGATGGATGCACTATCTGTAGGATGGGAGTCTTTACTGATTTTGGGCTTGTCTGGACTAGGAAACTTTACCACTTTAACTATATTGTACACTTATAAGCACACAACACGCTATTATGGCACCTGTAAGCATTTTTATAAAAACAGCTTCCTTAATGTTATACATTTATTAATAGAATAACTTTTCCATGGAGGTTTTTCTTTACCTGTCTAACTGTCAGTTTAAGAAAAAAATCATTCTCACTCATGGATGCCACTCATGCTAGTCTTAAAATTAATGATATTTGTGATGATCTAAAACAATCAACTAGTTGTCTCTGTAGTAGAGAGCTTTTCTTTGCTGTTTTGTAGGGAGAAAAAGCATTAGTATGAATTGTTGGTAGTTATTTCTTGGTTTGTTTTTCAGTATTAAATGTTCATTTAGGCAACTCTAATAAAAGAGAACCATATTCATGTTAAAACAGTGTTTAGTTTAGTTTACCTCTTTTTGTCTTTTTCATGAATTAGCAGTGCTGTATAGTGGTGGTTGTGTCCAATTATGGAATTCAGGAGAATGTCTCAGTTTTGTTTCTGTGCTTCTGATAATCCATTCAGCTGCTCAGAAAGGAGCTCTAGTTCTTCGGAGTGTAAGGAGCTAGGATCAGTGTATTCCTTTAGTCCTTGTACCTCAAATAAAGTTGCCCTGCAGCTGCTTTGACTTGCCCCCCCAAGATCAGAACCATAAAGACTTTTTTGTGTGTCCTATGCTGGAGCTATTCAAGGTTGAGTTCCTTAGGAAACTCCTTGAAGTAAAGTGTTAATTGCAGGGCTGGAGGCAAAGGCTTGACATTTCTGGCGCTGTCTACTTATTTACTGGTAACCAGCTGAGAGTACAGGGAGAAAGAGGGAGGGAAAAAGAGGTAAGGAATCAGTCAAGAAATTATCACGAACAACTTTTAGTAGGTAAATGTGACAACTCTTGAGAGCATCCTCCTACCTTACTCTGTTTTTTTTTGCCAGGCAAGAATATGGTGGTGGCAATGTGGTTGCATTGGGACGGTTGTAGGATCCAATGCTCCTGTGCTCTGCCTTCCTCTTGCTGTTACGCAGTGATGCGTCTAATGCCTCTTGACTGCTCCTCTTAGTGCTCTGTAGGGCTAAGCATGTTAATACAGATCCCCCTTCTGACCATAATTTAAGCAAATGACTAGATTTGAAGTTACCATTATTTCAGCTGCTTGACCTTCAAGGCAGTAGCTACACTTTGTTCTGATTTTATATAGTAAATGGCATCCTTCTCTGGATGATAAATCCATACTTACATATGCCCTAAGGGTCTGGAACACGCCTTTATCATTCTCTAGCTGAATGATAAAAAAAAAAAACAATTAACAAATGACTTTAAAAAAAACGATTAACAAGTGACTGAGGAATGCCTTTCTCAAAGGTAGTTGATCTTTCTGGATAAGCACCCTTAAAGCACCAGAGAGTCACAGTTAGAGAAACAGCAGAAGTTATTGCTGAGCTCATCTATTCCTCCTCTCCCAAGTTCATGGTCATTTCAGGCTGAGCACAGCCTGTCCAGCCTTCTGCTCTCATTCCTCCCTCCAGGTCTATTGGAACTGCAGTGATCTGGCAAAAACCTTCTGTTAAAAGAGGCTGTAACAAACTCTGTCATTACATGATGCTCATGTTACAGCTTGCAAACTCTGAAGCTTTTTACTGCAGCTTGGTAAAGAAATACATTTTGTTGGTAGGCCAAACCGTGCTGCTTCCTTTCCTCACTTTCCCAAAACCCACATACTGCCCATCAGCTGAACATGGCCGACTTCTTACAAGGGTACTGTCTTCAGGACAATGAAAAGGGGAAGGTTTCTAACAATATAGGCCTGAGCAAGTCAGTTCGTTTGGGATCTACCCCTCAGGTCAGAAACAGTAAATGCATCATTTATTCATTATCAGAAAATAATTTTGCAGTCTCACTTTTACAGTTTCATCTTAATGTCAACTGTGCACAATGGACTGAATTTGTCTGTCACCTGTCTGCAAAACTCTGCAAAGTTAGCACGTGTTTTCATAGTAGATTACACTGCTTCCATGGGTACTCCATTGCTTTCTGTTTTGACAGTCATTAGAGCTGCTATCCTCATCCAGAATTGGTACCGCTTTACAATGGCACGGCTAGAGATGAGGCGCCGCTATTCTCTGAGTATCTTTCAGTCAATCGAATATGCTGATGAGCAAGATCAACTACAGGTTTGTAATCTTCAGTTCTTCCTATACAAGCAGTTATGTTATCCCCAGAGGAATGAAGCTGCACAAACAAAATGGGAATGTGGTTATTTCTCCATACAAAGCTGTGTTCTCTATAATAAAACTGCTTTCCTGCCTCACACATGAACTGATTAAGTTGTGTGTTTACATATATATGTATATGTGTGTGTGTGTGAGTGGATTTAACTACATAAGCAGCAGGACAACATTCTGCCTGTACAACCACGTTTAGGTTAGAGGTTCCTGTAGAAAGCTCTGTTAGCCAGGGATTGCAGGTCATCCCACTGTGGGTGATCTTAACTGTATCTGTGAGGCAAAATGTGTGCAACAGAGGTATCAGTGTCTCAACATGTCGGCCCAGGCTTCCTTTATGGTCAGCACAGGGAATTAGGAAATTCTAGGGCTTTGTGTTCATCCTAGCATCAGTGTCTAAAATCAGTAGGGTGCGTTGTAGCAGTATCTTTCTATTGACTACGAAGGAAGTCTAGGCAAATAGTCTGAATGATGGACCAGATGAACTATACCCAAATGTCACCAGCATTGATACAGTCCTGGAACTTTTTCTGTATTAACACAGCGTCAATCTGCCAATTCATAGCAAAGAAGGAAAGGAATAAGCATTTTTAGTAGTAGGACACAAGTTGTGTCATTGTTGCAGGCTGATGCTCTGGGAACATACAGTAGTATCTTAGATCCCCCTAAATGGGAAATTGCCAGTAATTGCTAAAAGAAAGAGAATTTTAGTGCTGTTGGATCCCCTAAACTGATGAGTGTGTGTTTATTCTTTCCTTTTCCATACTCAGCTATCCAACTTCTTTACATTCATGCTGGATCACTGTACTCATCTTGATTCAGGTAAGGATAAAAATCCTTTGTAATATGGAGATTCTGTTTGAAAAACCTGAAGTGAGGAAAGTTTGTTTTCAATGTGATATTTACATCCTATGGCATGTGCGGGGCTGAGGTTTGATTTCCCACATACTGCAATAAGAATTGAATGCTGTAAGTGTTGGCTCTGCTCTACTCAGTAAGTCAAGATGTAAGCAAGAGCAGTTACCTGTTGTTCTTATGACAATACTCAGAGGTATTCAGAGTGCTTTCTTATATGTTACTGCTCTTAAGCTGTTTTCATGGTAGTATTACTGACTCAAATTTTCACAGCTTTCTATGCATGTTTTCTTAAACTGTGAGATGTGATTATCCAGAAAGACTGTGACTCTTTGGTTTAGGGCAGATGTAATCAAAGAGGTTGAGACGTTGCCTTCAAAGGTCAAGTTATTCAAAGAATAACCTTAAATTTTTGAAGAATTTTGGGAACCTTGGACAAAACTTACTTTTGAGGTCAAGCTCAACAGAAGGACAGACTGAAAGTGATTCCTAAGTCCAGAAAACAAACATGCCTTCCCTAAACAAATTGAGAATAGATCTAATAACAGTGGAGTTAAAAAGGAGGCTGTTCCCTTCTTACTGAATTACAAGATGATGTCCTTTCTCTTTCATCTGATTCAACCACAGGTTATTCCAATTAAAATCTACACAAGACACTTCAATAACAGGGTAAAACCACCATCAAAACCATAAGTGGTTCAGTGTTCTAATGACAACCATTAGAAATGATAATTTTTCTTTCCTAAATACATCAGAGTGCCTAATGCTCTCTGTGCTCTACAGAAAAAGAATTTATATTTGAGCCTTGCTTCAAAGCCAAGGCAGATGATACAATTGTCCTTCCTTTGATTTTTCCCATTACCACTGCACTTTGAAAGAAAATCTGCTTTAGTCATTTAATTTCCTGAGAAGGAATTGCCAAACTTCTTCTACATCCTGATAGTGCACCTCAATTCAGCTTTTCCGCCTGAGTAGGAAAGAAAATAGTGTTATGTCTGAAATTTGGAAAAATAGTGTTAATCCCTATTTTCATTATAAAATTAAAAGGGAATTTTACAGCTGCTCATTGTAGATATGATTTATCCACCTTTATTAACTGTGTCTATTAACAGAAGGAACAAAGGTGAGGTGCCTCAGGTGATTTGCTAGGGCTCAGGACGTGGCGGATTCAGAGCACACTGCTACGTGCATAGACTGTTTGTGGGCAGGTGGAGATCCAGTCCCCACCTGTGCACAGGGAGGGACGGAGGGTACTGTGGTCTACCTCTCCTCACCGCTGCGCGGGTGATCTGTTTCTTGGTCTTGCAGATATTGGGAGCTGCGGACGTAGTTAAGGCTGAAACACATGGTAAAGTGTGTGGTTTATGGTAAAAGCTCCCGTCTGTCATGCTTGCTTAAAACTTCGGTCTGTTAGGACTGAAGCTGCTAAGACTTGATAACTGCTTTATTTTTGTCTTGGTTTGTTATTTCTCCCTTTCTAACATCCCCTGTTTCAGATAGCAGACTCAAAATGAAACAGAAAGATTCTGTAAAGTACAGATTTAATAGAGAGATGGCCAAGGCCGCCTGTGCAAAGAAGCTGACTTAGGGGGCGTTTTTTGAGAAACTGCGTATCAAATTTGTGAGGTGTGTTTGTGGTTATGTTTGTCCAGCTACTGCCTGTGTGCATTCTTTATTTCGAGCTCTTGATTGCTTGCCCTTCTAAGTGATCTTTGCTAGCCCCACCGATCTAAGCAAAATCAATGCTGAATAGAGTTCTTAACGAACTGTTTCCACTTCTGCTGAATCATGGTCTTAAGATGTGAGCCACAGTGAGTGTAAACTTAACAAGCAAAGAGACTTCAAATTGGCTTTGCTATTCCCAAACGTTTTCTAAGTGCCACGATTCTCAGGCTTTTTTTTCCCATCAGTGTGTGCTCACTTAAATTAGAGTGATAGCATATGGTTCAAAAGCCTTCTTCAATGAGATAGTATATATTTTTACCAGAAAATAGGTTACCTGTTCTTCTCAGTATGTGATGAGAAAGCTACCTGAAGATTTTGTGATCTGTGTTTTTCCTTACATTACAAACCACTCAGTCTCCACTATTCATGTTGTCACTTTCCTCTTTTTAATCTGCTTTTTCAGACTATGTTTTGCAAAGAAAGCAAGCAGCCACTGTCTCATTAACAACAGTAGTGCTTTTGGTGTGGTTGTTTATCTATTATACTCAAAGCTTTTTTCATCCTTTCATTCCATTTAAGATGTCAGTGCAGTCTAAGTTGTGATTGGGATATTATACAGCTGTGTGTCTTGTTCTGCTTCTGATTAAAGGCTAGTTTCCAAGTGTTTGTGGAAATTAAGAATTAAAACCTTTTCCACCTTACAGTTTTCTCCCTCACTCCCTGAAAAATTCTGCATACACACTCAGCCTTTCAGTGGAAAGATCTCCAGCCAGAGAAAGCTGGAAACTGCTTTTCTAGCCAAAGGTGATGCATTTACTCACTCCTTTGTGGGTGCATTGAGGGTGAGAAGACTGCAAATGTCTCCTGGGCAAAGTGGTTCGACTGGGGGTCCAAGGAACCCCTAGCTGTACCTCTCAAGGTCACCAAGGCTGGAACTGCACCTCCTGGAGCCTCCCTTCAAAAGGGAATGAATAAAAGTGCTGTTTTCTGCAGTTTCACTCCTCATGATGCCTCCCTTACATCATTGACACCCTTCCAAGGCATAGAGTGATTCTTGCAGTGGAGAATAAAACACAGCTGCTCGCAGCTTACAGCACCAGGAATGGAGTGAAGGAATAAATGTTTGGAGCATTACAGAAATCTTCATCCTCTTAGTGGGCTCAAGGTCCATCTGGCTTCCACCTGATGGCTGGGGATGAGTACTTTCAGATGTGAGAGCACTCCTGAGGAGCCAGAGGTGCTCTCAGGTAACCAGTGGTTAGTCTGAAGGTGTGTGCATGGTGGCAGAACAGAGAGCTTATTTCAGAGCTGCAGGAGTAGCTCATTCGTTATTACCCCAATAGTGAGTACATGCTTGGCAGTAGTGACTTGAACACCTCCCACGGTGAGATTGTCAGGAGAATCCGGTCCCTGGGCTTTCTGTGGCAGAACTGACTCCACATAGCTCTGGACTTCATGTTTAACAAGGAATATGGCTGTTATCCTCTAGGGCAGTTGTATGGGGTCTGCTAATGGTGAAGGCTCAACTCACTGAGCTTGGGCTAGACCTCTGGTGTCAGAGTACAAAGTAAGTCATTCCCCGAGTTCCCTGTAGTCAGTGGAGAGATGCAGATGGTGACAGAGGGTCCTTCATTCTGTCTTAAAATATGTGCCTGAACTAGGCACGCTGAGAGTTTTTGTCCCTGTCTTTCAATGTGGACTCAAAGAGCTTTGACAGCTTTGACAAAAATGAGAGGGGTGCCAAATCCTGAGGTACTCGTCAGCTAATCCCCAGGTAGCACTAGGGCATCCATTACTGACTGCACTGAGATAAACCAGTCATTCTGTGCAGGAAGGAGACTTAAAATCCAGCAGAAAGACTGTCTGAGGAGACATAAGCAAACTCTAAGGCTAATGACCATGACTGGCTTTTGACAGCTCATCCAGAAGTGGAAAATGGGGTGTACATTGCAGAGATTGTGTTTCCCAGCCTGAGCATATGCCAAAAAAGAAGTGAGGCTGCAAGGAAGGCAGGTTCATATTCAGAGTTAAAGGGATGGGTAGCCAGCTGCATGCAGGAAGGGAAGGATGAAGTAGGAACAGGCATGGGCAGGTGCCTGAAAATTCAGAGTCAGCAGTCTTCTCAGCAAAAGTTGTGTCAGATGAGAAGAGCCTCTGGACAAGCCATGGGGAATTTGGGTTGTCTGTGGAACTGGCTCCATGGTCTACATCCACCCACATCCTGAAAAGTAGAGCACAGAGGGAGATGCCATCCAAAGACCTGCTGCTAGTTCTGGGACGAGACTTGGTGCAAATGTGCTTGGCTGATCAGTACGTAGGAAGCAGCAGTTTAAGACCATGGGTGACATTCTGGCATCTGGCCAGACAAAGCTGTAACTGTGGTGGAAGACTGCAAATCAAATTGCACTGGGTGGAAACAGTGAACTCTGAGCACCTTGCTGTTACTTGATGCCTTAACCATTTGCATGGCTGTACACTGAATGTACTAATCAGCTCACAGCAGAAAAGCTGATTTAAAAAGTGTTTTTTTTAAATCCAGAGCTGCTAAAAAGTGTAGTTTTATCCATTTATTTCTTTGATATGGATTTTATCCAGCTAGAAGACAAATTGGCCTTTTTGAATCTCATAATTCATGAGACCATGTGCCAGTTTTGCTGCTGTGAGCTTTGAGTCACAGCCATAGGTATTCTTCCAGCAAGAAATAACACGTTTTTTCTTTCCAGTTACATCTAATCAAGGTTTCAGAAAATTTACCTGTAACCCAGCAAAAAGTGTTTACAATAGTCATCTCATAAGAGCAACTCTGCAACAGCAGCTGCCAGAACACTGCCCTCTAGGGACTGCTTCTCTCTTTTAGAATAATGTATTATAAAGGCAATCTGCAAGAAGAAAATACTGAAATCCACTATTTACTCCGTTGCGTTTCAAGGGTGTGTCAGGAAAATATTGGTTTGAAGCAGTTAGCAATTTCTTGCTTTCTTCATCTTCCAGGAAAATTAGGATCTGTGCTCTACTTCTACCGCTATGTTCTTGTTTATTTCATCCAGTGGTTTTATGGCAGCCAACAAAAAGCTGGCATTTTCTCAGAAAGGAGTGCATTTCAATCCATTGTGAAGAAATAGGATGTCGTTAATGGCTTTTTAAATAATCACTGAGCTGCCGGTATTTAGCCTAAAAAATTTATGTGGAAAATAAAAGCAGTAAAAGTTAATCTTTAGAAAAGTAATATTGAACTTTAAACAGATGATGGTCATTGACTGATCAGACATGACTTTTGAATCCTCTTGCTTTGTGGGAGAAGTCTGTAACAGGTTATGTTTCTCATTACCTATGAGAGCAGATGCTCCACAACTTCAGAGCAAAATGTTTTGCATCCTGACCACAGCTACTGCCACTGGGATAGTTTTTGCCTGGTTTTTGTTTGGGGTTTTTTGTGTGTTTTGGAGGTTTTTTGTTAATTTGTTTTTATATTATGAAACAATCTGGAGAGACCTAGAACTCTTCCACTTCACAAGGCAGGAGTTAGTCCTTGTAATACTGCAGCAAGTAAAGCAGTTACATTCAACCGGTTCTAGTCGTGCTGTTAGGGCCTCAGAGGGGACTGGTGAAGTTTCTACATTGTTGTTTTTCTTCCCTCTTGTTCCAGTTTCTCAGATTTTCACCAGCCCTAGTGTTTCTCAGGTGGTGGATGAAGGCTTGTGTTTAACAGAATTTGAGAAGAAGATTGATGTTCCAGACTCTTATTACGGACCACGACTCTCATTCCCCCTTACTGTTGATGATGCCAATGCTCTCCTTCATGCTTTCAGGAATGACCAGGTAAGTTGCAACTAGTTTGAGGTTTGTTTTTTTTTTTTACATCTCTGTCAAGTTGAAGCTCCACAATCAGTTGAGTCCAATAAAAGGCTAAACTGGTGCCCTTCCTTTCTACCCCATTACCTTTTCCTGCTAGCCCGATGGGTCATACATGTACATGGCGAGCTGTCTTGGGAAAATGATCTGACTGGAAGTGAACACAACAAAATCAAAAGTAGTCAGTTGTCAGCCAGACCAGTTCTCAGATTTGATTTACTACTTGGTTGCATTGACCACCAGAGCCAGCACTGGGAAGAAGGCAGGGATTAGTGGGAACCTCCTCTTCCAGCACTGAGATTACAATGATCACGAAATGGAAACCCTTAGCAGCTGCAAGGCAGGGGTTATCAGTGCCAGTGCAGGTTTGTGGAAGGTGTCCTGAGCTGACCTAGAACCTAGTTACGATCTTTTTCTGGGTTAAAAGTGCTCCTTGTGTGGTCCTCTCATTTTTGTCCCCCACCCCATTCTTTTTAGAGGAATTGAGGTGTAAGGGTTAATCGCCTCATTCCAGAGTGCAAGACTCCACCATAAGGGAGGTAGGAGTATAAACCATCACTAATGCAGTGGAACAGGGTGGTGGCACAAATCTCAGGAGCTTGCTGTCTGTGGCTGCCAAGGCTCTGAGAAGGCCGTTGCCAACTCTGTATTCCTGAGCAAGCACCTTTGTGGTGCTCTTAGAAAATGAGTGTGAGGCAGGGAGGCATTACATGGCACAGTTTTGTTTGAACTTGTGGTCATCTGTGCGTAACGATGTACTGTATGTGAAGGATAAGGGTCTAGCTTGCTTTTTAATTTACTAAATAATAGTGGTTTGTTTGTTTGGGTTTTTTTTTCTGTAGAGGCTGGTCTTTAAAGTAGCATTATAAAGAACGTTATAAACGAGTCCATACAGACCTCACCATATTGTCAGCTCTCTCTCTTCTTACTGTGGTTGGCATTTTATTAAGGAAACCATTATATGTAATTGGCTTTTTTTTTTTTGCTTTAAAAACATGAATCTTGAAAAGTCAGTCTGTAGCTCATCTATCTCCTCTGACCAACTTCATAAAAATCGTTGAGAGAGAAGACGTAACACCTTGAGAGAGAAGTTGTAACACCTTCACAATGAACAGGAAGATAAGTCTTAACAAGGTGTTAAGGGTCGAGACAAAAGGCAACTCTTGCTGGAGTTTCCCTCTCATTATTTTTGCAATTTGATGAAATACATTTATGGCCTTCGGGGTTTTTTGGATTGGTTTGTAGTTTGTTTTTTTTTTACTCACAGCTAGAACTACATCCTTTTTTTTCCCCCAGATACTTTGAACAGATGACCTTATGCAATGATAATGAGGGCTGTATAATTCAGCCCTTTCTGTAACTTGGAAGACTAAAAACAGTACACTAGAAATAAAATGGGAAAATATGTAAAGCAAGTTCATTAAGGGCTGAATACCCATTCACCAGGAAGCAAAATCAAAGCTATGAATACTCTTAATTCCAGCACTAAAACATACAGCCTGTCATGTCTGGAGGTCTGTAGTATAAATAATCTTGGCAGTATGTGTCTGATATTAATAAAGAAGAAAGATGTATTGCTATTTCTAACAAGTCTTCCTTTTCTCCCTGCACGTTTTTACAACAGCTGCTTCATGCCCGCTATGTGCTGCAGCTACTAGCTGAAACGAGAAGAGTTCTCAAGAACATGCCAAATATCACTTACCTTTCAACTTCCTACTCCAAGGAGATAACTGTCTGTGGTAAGGTGCCAGAGAAGATAACTGCTTTGGGCTGTGGGTTGATACTCTAACTGGTTAGAGAATGATATAGACATTTCCAAATGTTGCCATTACAAGAAAGTTCTTGATGCTTTTTTTTTTTTGGCTTCCCTCCTCCCTGCTCAAATGCAAAAATTGGAACAAACAAACAGAAAAATAATGTTCCTGAGTCACACTAAGTGTATTTTAAGAATATCCCTCACCTCCTCTTTCCTTTTCTCATTAAACGTTTCTGAATGAGTCAGTATTAATTTAGCTAACACTGCAGTGTAGCTTAAATATTCCTGCACTTCCATGTTTAAAATGCCAAGTATTTTGATCACTGGCTGTAAGTCTCACTTGGGCTGTGGGTTGATACTCTAACTGGTTAGAGAATGATATAGACATTTCCAAATGTTGCCATTACAAGAAAGTTCTTGATGCTTTTTTTTTTTGGCTTCCCTCCTCCCTGCTCAAATGCAAAAATTGGAACAAACAAACAGAAAAATAATGTTCCTGAGTCACACTAAGTGTATTTTAAGAATATCCCTCACCTCCTCTTTCCTTTTCTCATTAAACGTTTCTGAATGAGTCAGTATTAATTTAGCTAACACTGCAGTGTAGCTTAAATATTCCTGCACTTCCATGTTTAAAATGCCAAGTATTTTGATCACTGGCTGTAAGTCTCACTGCTTTCTCCTCTTACTGAGAAAAACAATTTACCATCATAATTTACTCAGAAATTATTTTAATAGGGGTGGCAAACAAGACCTTTCATTGACAGCATGACTATCTAGAATAAATTGAAATTATAATACACCCTCATTTCTAAAGGGACCCAGGGGGATGGATCAGTCCTTATAAAACCAACAAATTAGTTTCACAGAATGATGTGATGTGTCACAAGGTAAAGAACTAAGAGCTCATTGCCTGTCTATTTTGTTATGTGTTTGTAAATTATGGATAAAGGGATGCAGTATACTGACTTGCCACAGAACAGTAGCTGCAAAACAGAACAGTAATGGGGGCATTAATTCTTGACAGCTAGCAGTGTGTGCTGTGTGTAATAGGAATGTGGGATGAAGAAAGGTACTATGACATGATGTGATGTGGTTATGCAGCTACTTTGATTGCCAGGGAAGGGTTTGTGTAAATGATGTTTAAATAATATTTATTAACCAAACCAACAAAACCCCTCTCCAAACCGAGGAAACACAGATTCATACTTGTTCACTACACACCACATTCTTACTAAGCAAAACGCTCCTCCTTACGTTTGTATTGCATTTGCAGTATGTAGGCAGCATCTAAAGGGGTCCCTTCCTGCCATTGAAACTAAGAGCTCTTGCAACCAGAAAGATCCTCTGCAGAAGATGAAAGACTAATTTGTAGACATAATTGGTACAGAATGTTGATTTCCTTAAAATAAGGTATCCCTCTCCCCATTTTCTTTTAATTTCAGATTAATAATGCAGGTGAAATACTTAACTGAGATATTAGCTTACATGATCATCCACTTACATGATGAAAATCTGTCATAGCTTGAAGTATTCCTTAGAATGACTTCAGCAGGCTCATAATTAATAAAAAGTTGCACAGAAAACATGTAGATGGTAAAAATAAAAAACTTTTCCTACTCATTGGTGGTGACAGCATATTATCACAAGATGGGTTCTGAAACCATTCTGTGGCTTTGCGATGGTGAGTCACAGACATGAGAAGGTTGGTTCTGTGAGCATGAAATTCAGCCATATGCAGAGGGGAGCTATGCTGAAGTGATCCTTTGTGTTGGGGTGAAATCTCCCTGCCTGTTCCAAAGGGCCAAATTTGTCATTCTTGTGGCCTTAGCACTGAGGCACACTAGCATGGACAGTTCCTGACACTCTCCATCAAATCCTGCCTGCCTGTAGTAATCAAAACCCGGCCCTGAATCACACAGATGTTCAATTCTGCTGTGTATGGCCTTAGTAAATTTAAACCCCTTAGTATGTAGAATTCCATCATATTTCTGAATGTCTTTTAGTGACATTTTCTGTTTTTCAGGTTCATAATATCTTCGTTTATCTTACTCCCATTTCCCTGAGTAAACATTAGCTGTGTGACTGGGCTGATCTTCAGATCCAGTTGGAAAGACGAAAAACTCTTTCTAGACAATTGTATACTCTTTAAGTATTAAATTGTCAGATTTTACAAGAAGCGTCAGCATGTACCTTAAAATGAAGCTAATCCTAATAAAAGGCAAATTAGTAAGGATAACAAGGGGAAAAACTTGTTAAGTCCAATTAATTTAATTTTTGTAATTTCAGGGTTTTTTCTCTTCCTGGAGAAAACAAAAAATGAAAATAATGGTTTTGTTTTCTGTAGGAGATTTGCACGGAAACCTGGATGATCTTCTGCTGATATTCTATAAGGTAAGTAGGTAGTCTGTAATGTAGCATTTTCACTTCATGACTTGTTAAGAATACACATTTATGTCTCATAGATTTATCACTGTTACAGCTGTACATGCTGTGTGCATGTACAAATCCTGGAACAATTTGAATGGTGTCTTTGTCATAGTTTTTTTCTTCTCCAGGATCCAGGAAATCTTTCTCTTCCTGAATGAACTGGAGCAAGAACTAAAACTTGAGGGTTCCTTGCAATGTCTCCAAAGTCTTGACACTAATATTGACTGAAATCAATATTCCATATTGACTATAGTCTTCTAAAATCAGGAGCTAACTTATTTCCTGATGTAACACTACACCATGGATAATTCTGGTCCTCCAGAAAAAATGCAGCAGCTTTCATTTAGGCCTTCCACTGATACCTGCAAATTGGTTTTTATTATCATTTGTTTACAAGACACAAAAAAGCTTGTTATTTGTTTAAAAGCTTTTTAACTCTTGGGACCAATCATGCAGTCTGAACAAAATAGAAACACCTTGGGCACCCTTGATATATCCTTGAACAGCTGGTCACTTCTTAATGTTAGAAAAGTATAGCTCTCTTTTACTGATGTGAACCAAATTAAGCTCCAGGCGATCTTTTCCACAGTTGTATATTTAACTGAAGATGTGGGAAAATTCCTATAGTTAGTTTCACATTTATCTTTAACATGAATCACCACCTTTCATTTAGCAGATCCTCTCTTTGATCTGGGTTTTCTGGGGGAAAGGGTTTGTGTCTGATCTTTATATATTCATCCGCAATGAGCGGAGACCGAAGTGAGCTAAACCAGGTGTTTGAATGATGTAATTCCTTCCCTGCTTCCAACATTGTTACATCTTATCTATATCCTTGAACAGCTGGTCACTTCTTAATGTTAGAAAAGTATAGCTCTCTTTTACTGATGTGAACCAAATTAAGCTCCAGGCGATCTTTTCCACAGTTGTATATTTAACTGAAGATGTGGGAAAATTCCTATAGTTAGTTTCACATTTATCTTTAACATGAATCACCACCTTTCATTTAGCAGATCCTCTCTTTGATCTGGGTTTTCTGGGGGAAAGGGTTTGTGTCTGATCTTTATATATTCATCTGCAATGAGCGGAGACCGAAGTGAGCTAAACCAGGTGTTTGAATGATGTAATTCCTCCCCTGCTTCCAACATTGTTACATTTTATCCGACACTTGTTGAATGGAAACTGCTGTAAATTCTGCTTTTCTTATTAATCACTCAATTACATTTAGCTGGTCCTTGGCTTGCAGTCTTTTAGCTGTTATTTTAATTAGACAACATTTCTTTTTGAAACTAGAATAAGAGCATGATGCAGATAGGTTTCATATGCAGGACTCGGGATGGGAAAAATAGCTATTTTGAAGATAAATGCTCAGATATATTTACAGCTGCAATCAACCTGACTTTTACTCTTTTGGAGTAAAGAGAAGATGATTCTTTCTCCCCTCTCTAGTGGTTGCTACAAAGAGAAGAAAACTCTAAGCAAGGACTAAATCCTGACTTCAGTGAATACAGAGCCAAAACTCTCACTGACTTCAGGGACTAGAGCACCCACAGTCGTTCCCTGATAAGCTTCTAGAGGAGTCTTTCCACCAAACCAAATAAAACACAAATATTTTGTCGTTTCAAAGTGGTTGAGAAAATAGGGAGCACATGGTAGAGCTGCTTAGTTATTTAGGAGCAAATTAAATTATATGGTATTTTCTGTCCCCCCTGAGCAGT
>NW_010433306.1:334-10663 GCF_000710305.1 Buceros rhinoceros silvestris | reverse complement strand
TCCTCGGGGCAGCAGCGGCCTCGCTTCTGGCTGCGGGGCAGCTTTGCACCGGGTCCAGGACTCGGTTGAGGGCCTGGGCAGGAGATGCGGAGGCCTCCGCGGAGCAGAGCCTGGTGTTTCTAAAGCTTTTTCGTCACATGGGCAAACGTTGCAAAACCTCTTGCTCTTTAAGTTCGGCAGACAGTGACTCCAAGGTTCTCTCTTACTTCAGGGCCGTTGCAGAAGTGGCCAAGGACTGGGTTGGGACAGCAGCTGCTTATTAACTTGTGTCGATGGAGGTTTCCAGCTCAGCTGACCAGAGCTAATCCAGGATAAACACTACTCAGGACCCCAAGGAGGCAAAGTTTATGCTGTCAGGCCAAATAGCTTAGAAAGATGATCCCACTTACTTTGGGGTTATCATCTCATACACAATGGAAATCGCTTCTCTGTTGGGGCTTTGGCTGGGGGCAGTTTGGAGTTTTCATTGACTACCTGGTAACCAGAGAAATGGGAAATAAGGGACTTGTCACAGTTATGTTACGCTTTTCACTTTGGGAGGAAGCGTATCCTTGTGGAGAAGCTGGAGGACGCTAAAATAACTTTTTTGCTTTCGATGCTGGTGTTTGATATTGAAGCCTTCCCTGATAGGTGAAATTTTTCTCTACTTTTTTTATCTTTGGTATTTTCAGAGCCCTGAGAATTCTAGATGTGTGTTCCTTTTTCCATCTTCACTACTTTGTGTATTTTGTTTGGTACAGAAAGTTTCAGGTGCTTTTTTTTTGGTTAAAACTTTGCCCAGAGAATGAAAGGATGATTGATCACATCAGGGTTTTTTCCTATTGATTCATAAAGCTGTGAGCAGTGACCCTGGAGCAGGCTGCCTACAGGCTGGGTGGAAGGATAGTGTTATCTCAGCTACTGTTAGGAATTCAGCTTTGTACAGGAAGGTTTTTGTGGCTGTGCTGAGTAAAAGCTTAGTGCCCACATAGTGATTGTTTTGCCTCTTCCTGGTTCACCAAGCAAAACAACTTCCCTTTTTAGAGGGAAAAAAAGTAAGCAAATGGATTTTTCAAGGCCTGGCATGTAGATGATATTAAGTTCTGGAAATTAGCTGATACTTTGCTCTGACGAGTTTGGACTATTGTGTGATTCCCAGGGCGCTAGGAAGATTAAAAGATCTTGTCTTCTGATTTGTTTACTTAGTTTGATTTTTTTCCCCATGCTGAAATAACAACGAAAAATAAGGACATTTAATTAAAAAGTCTGCCAACGTGAAATACATGTTCTGCCATGGGAGATGGAGATAAGGGAGCTGAAAAACACAACTGAAATGGTGCCTTTCTTCTCAGGTTTCAGACAACCATTCTTGAATCTCTTACTAGATAAGAGTGAGCTTGTTGTGGGCAGACTGTTTTCAGCATTAAGAAATTCCTTGTCAAGTCTGCCAGTACTGCTTTGGGGCTGAAGAGCAGGATTAGAGTGTTAATAACCGTACCTGCCTCTTTGTACTGGTCTGGAGTTAGGGGCTATTGCCCCGAAACATATTGCAAGGGTTGGAAAGATACTTGCTCAGAAAGGGATTGGAAATAACACACACTGCTGCTATTCATTGGCATGGTCTGCTTACTGTTTCTGTGAGATCAAAAAGATGAGCCTCAAAAAAATAGAGGGTGTTCCAGAGAAATGCATGACTGAGTTGTTTGTGCCAGAACACAGCGATGTCTTGGCCCTAAGGTCTGTCTTTAAGCTACTTGCATAGCTATAACAGTAACGTATCAGGCAATGCCCTAGACTGGGTGAGGAGCGTGCTCATGGAACAGCATCTCCTGGTTCCGCTCTAACAGTAAAGCTCAGCAAAGCATGTGGGAAGCAGCATAGCCTATTTCTGCAGTGAACGCTTTATACCTAGGATTAGTGCAATAATTATGCAGAGCCTCAAAATACAGAGTTTGAATCTGATCAAGCCTGGATAACGCCCTACAATCCACGTGTCTGGAAACATAGGTTTTGTGCTTGGGCACTTCTAAATGCTAGGTCACGGAATCATAGGACAAATTAGATTAAAAGAGACCTCTGTATGTCATCTAGTCCAACCTCCTGCTCCAAGCAAAGCAAACTTCAAAGTTAGATCAAACAGCTCAACTCAGTATTCAGCTGACCTTTAAAAATCTCTAAGGGTGGAGCAATGACAGCCCCATTGGATGGCGGTTCCACTGCCTAACCACTGTCATTATTATCACTATCACAGTAATGAGGAGCATCCTCACAGGTGGCCCCTCAGATCTGTATTTTGGTTAGTATATCCTTGGATGAGTATGTCACAGAGTAGAAGAGCTCACTCTCAAAAAAAAAAAAAAGTAAAATTAAACAAAAGTTAGTCAGATACTATGAGAAAATAATTGTAATTTGGAACTGTGTATTTTTTAACTTAGTCACAATTCAACCTTGTGCTAGGTTCTGTGCTGAAGCGTATTTAAAGGAGTGAGTTCCTGTTCCAAAGAGTTTCCCATCTAACGAGACCCAGGCAGGCCCAGGCTCTTTTCATGCTTGGCAATTAGTGCTATCACATGCTGGGATTTGCAGAGAAGGTGAGAATTCCCCTTAGCTCTCCCCTGTTTTCAATGGGATGCTTTTAATCATATGGTCATCCTTCTGCCCAGAAAGGATGCGGACCAAGATCCCGCCTTTCTTATTTTCTGCTCTCAGCCCTAGTTCAAGTCTTAGAATTTATTTTCTCAAAAGGAGGAATGTATGCTTTAGGTACAGACTTAAGTCCTTGAGCAGATGGAAAAAATTTAAATTCTTCTGCTGTCTCATCAGGAGAGTGCCTGCAAATTATCTCATCTCACATAGTGACTGTAGCTTTAAAGAACGTTTTTCATTAACACTACATTTTCGGTGTGAAAGCATACCAAGACCAGCAGCTAATGCCATAGTGCCCTGAAGAGCTGTCACGTAAATTGGACTAATAACCAGGAAGGGACTGCCTTGTTTTTAGGTCAGCAGTCCCCCGTGCTATCAGCTCTAGTCTACCTGACTTTATGCTGATGACTAAACATGCTTTAGAATTTAATAACTGCAATATTGATCTAGACAGCTGTTTTTTAAAAAAAATCCACCCTACCTAATTATGTTAACTGTTGAGCCTTGAGGGGTCTTGCGGGTATGTAACGTGCAATTAAATACTATCTAATTAAGAATTTCCTCAATGTTGTGATAATTTCTTTCCCAAGAACATCTTGTATTTTACTGCTTAGCAGCTTCTGCCTGATCTCAGTGATACAATTTGGGAGAAGGAAGGTGGGGGGTGGTGGTGGCGGCGGCGGCAAAGCATTTTGTAGGCTTTCATGGACAATTAAAAAAAACATTAATAAAAATCTATTTAAGCAGTGTTTGAAGTTATGATAATGTGGAGGTCACTGGGAGTGAATCCTCAGCAGATGTGCTAGGGTCCTGCAGGGAAGCAAGAGCTCTGTCTTGTGATAAGATGTCGCGGCATCGCAGCAGAGCAGAGTGAGCCACAGCAGAAGGATCACTCCTGTTGATGTCCCAGCTATGTTTGACTCATGTCACAGCTTCACTGGTTATTAACTCTCCTCTTGAGCAACTAGTTTTGTCTTAAGTTAGAGCATGGCTAGATGGTTTAAGTCCCACTCCTAACTGTATCTGGCTTTCCTGCATCATCTGAGTAATTTAGCCTTTTGTAATTCATTTCCCAGTTTTTTTGGATTGTGGGTGTATGTGGGGGAATGTGCTTCAGAGGGGCTTTGGTGGCGGGTTGGTTTTTTTCTATACCAAGGTCATTATAAATGCCAACTGGGGCCTTTTTCACAGCTCTGAAAAAAAAAGAAGGAAGAGTGCCTGTTTCCCACGGATCCTCTGAGATGTCCTGGCGTCAGGGCTTCTATGAGGCTGCTGATAGAGCCTATCTTCCATATTCTTGTTTTCACAAATGTTTAGAGAGTGAATACGGGTGATCTCCCTTTGTTAAGACTGGCCAGCAGGCTCAAAAGCAAGCGAGCCCATAGATGTAAGTACAGAAAAAGACTGAAGTGATAAATTCTTGTTCCCATTTGCTATCTTAATAAACACGTAGAGGATGTCGTCTTAGTTACAGAATGTGCTGGTGAAGAGAACCCTTGCGTTACTTGTTACAGGAAGATGCTGCTGCTTTGATTTGACCCCTTGAGCGCAAGGATCAGGATCATTAAGGACATTTGCAAAGTACAGAATCTGTGACAGCATTATCTTATTGCTGCTTAGGGCACTGCTGGCATCTGGGCCATGGTGGTTTCACTGGGAGTGAGAAGAGTTGTGTACTAGGGCAGGATCAGGTTCTCAGGTTTCTAGAAGATGCCTTCGGGTCTGTTAATATTGCAGTGAGGGTCAACCACTGCTCTGTACAGACTGGAAGGAGATAAAAGGATTTACTGAGGACTGGAGGGAAAATTCTGGGAGCTGCAGGCATGACTATCCATGGTTTTCTTGGTGCAGGGATGCCTGTTTGGTCATGTATAAACTGTGCTAGCATAGTTGCCTGACTTTCTGTACAAACTCTTCCAGAGTTCCAAAATCAATAACTCATTTAGAAAAGACTAAGTAGGCTCTGAATCAACTGTCGACAGAGATGACAACAATAATGAATGACTACAGTGCAGCACCACAGGAAATGCTCAGCAAGAGAAGCAGAGAAAAATGGCTTTATGTCTTCACTGTCCCAGTTGCTGTGCCAGCCTTCTGTACTGGTCCCTCAGAAACAAGGTGGTGTCATTTCACGTTGATCCTCCCAGTGTTCTCCCAACTTGCTTACCTTTCTTCCTCTTTTTTTTTTTTTTTCTCACAGGCCGTCATTCTGGTACATTGGCTGCTCACAGTGTGGTGAGTGATTGGGAACTGGCCTGGCCTGGGTGAGAAGAGCATATTTCTTCAAACTAGGAATGGGGCATTCTTGGGGAATCAGCACTTCATATTTGTGCCTGTCTGTGTGCAAGAATATCTTAAATCCAAGAATGAGGTGTTTGTATGGGAATGAATGCAAGCAAACTGTTGCAGGCTTATTGTGAATGTGGGCTGTTACTTTTTTTTTGTCTTGTTTGGCAGGGGCTGCATGAATTACCTGTTTCCAACCTCCTATGCCTGGGGAAATTTCAGTGTACTTGCAGTGGGGATCTGGGCCATGGTGCAGCGAGATTCCCTTGATGCCATCATGATGGTGAGTGTGAGGGTATATGCCTCCACCAGGCTGCTCAGGGAGAGGGTAGGGCAGAGACAGCTTCTTCGAGTCAGTGATGATTTTCAGCTGTTCCTAGTACAGCAGTGAACAAGCTAAATTCCCTGTTTGCATTGGTTTGGGGTTTTTTTGCAAGAGAATATAAATCTGTAAGCACTGTGAACCATGATGAGAAGCATTTTCTCCCATACTTTGCTTCTCAGAGGTGAGGCATACTTGATTCTTACTTTTTTTACCTGCTGTTGTGACTTGTAATGCCAGAGGAAGACTCAAAATGTTTAATATGGTTGAGTTGGAGGGGCTTTATAAAACCCTTCTCTGAATATTAAAGAGATTGGCAAGAAAAAATAATCCTGGAGGATATCATGAGAGGGTGTCTGATAGATGTGAAGAAAATGGACGAAATTCAAGATCATTCATTTAGGAGTCTCTGTCTACTGGGGCGGTGTCAGGGGTTGGCAATGTGTGATACGGGGGTGAAGGCATGATGCCTGAACACAGATCTCACAGCAAATAGGCGCTGTAACTGACTGCCACTCCTAGTGGTTAATCCCCTATTTAGTTCATGTCCCATTCTCTCTTTGTTCCCAGTTCCTGGCTGGCCTGCTGCTTACCATCCTCACAGACATCGTCCACATCTCTGTCTTCTACCCTCAAAACCACCACCTCTCTGATGACATCCGTTTCAGTATAGGCATGGCCATCTTCAGCCTCCTCCTCAAACCCGTGTCCTGCTATTTGGCATATCGCATGTATCGGGAGCGTGGCGGAGAGTACACCTTTAACATAGGTAGGATGCTTCCTCTGCCTCCACGTCAGGGTGGGCCAACTCCTCTGGCGTTAGGGAGACCACCTTGAACTTTGGACCCTTCAGCCTGAGCTCTGTGCAACTGGATTCTGCCCCCTTTCCAGGGAGGGCAGGTGCTCGCTAGCTCTCTCTTGCTCATGTCTGTCCTCCCATTTTGTGGTTCTGATGCATCTTAGGCCTTAAATTGACATTCTTCCTCTCTTCCCTTGCAGACCTGGAGTCCTCATCTGACAGCCATTTTGCCCACAATGGTATCGATACCACTGCTGTCTCTCTTATTCCATATTGGCTTTCCTCTTTTCCTCCTCCTACATTTGTCTGTGCCTGATGGAAGCCTTTGGGTGTCCTCCTCTCTCTCCCAACTCTTTCTTTTCCTTCTGGGGAAAGTAGAGGCAGCATCCCCTCTAGCTGGATTGTGCATGAGAGGGAAAGAATCTGGATCTCTAACTCTATGCTCTCTCTGGGCCTTACATGTCCTTGCTCCCTTGAGTGCTTTGGACCCCCATTTCCTCACCTGGAAAATAGGACTGATGCTTACCTCATGGGACTTGGCCTGGAGGCACTCATTTTGCTCCTGGTGGTACTTGCTGATGATAATGTCACAGCCTTGTTAGAGAGAAGGGGCTGTGGCTGGATGTTCTGGGTTTCAGTCTGCTTCTGTGCCAAGCATGCCTGGTGCTAGCTCATGCTGGGGCAGCTGCCAGGAATTGTTTTATGTGTGGGAGTTCACCCTGGTAAAACCAGCAGCCTGGTGCAGTTATTGCCTTCCTAAGAGGGCTGAGCAGGACAAAGGATGGTATAACTGTGTTACAGCATTTGAAAGCTGTCACTTGTGCTGCTTTGGCACTAGCAAAGAAGATAATGCTTCCTGTGATAAAAGCTGGATACCTGCAGAGGAGGAGAGGCTATGGAGGGAAGCCGTGGCTTGGGGTGCTATGTGCTGTTTGTCTCTCTCTGCTAGTGGAATGTGTTAGTCTCCTCCATCAGCTGCTTGTGCAAATGCTGTACAGATCTGTCTTACATGGGACAGAAGGCCTGTGAGTCACCTGCAGGGCCTTGCTCGGGGACACATTTGTGCCAAGTTGTGTTTACCTGCTCACTGTTCTTGTAACTGGAATTTGGTATTTGTATCCCATGAAGAGTGTAGGTATTGTGAGGAGCTCATCCCTTTGTCTGGAATTTGGGTGCGCTCCTTTTCAACCACACTATGCCAACACAGGCATGATACTGGCTGAGAGTCTCCTCTCAGGCACAGGTTGGAATTCAACAACACTTTTTAGTTTCATATCCTTTCCTGAACTGTCTTTTTCACAAGATTTTCAGTACAAACTGTGTTCTGTTGTTTTGTCTAATGAGGTTGACAGATCTCCTCTCTCATTCACCTGCTGTCTGGCATTTTCCTTTTGAACATAAGTGTTGCATTTTTCTTAGTATTTTCTGTCTTGTTTTCTTGCCATGCAAAATCCCTTTTTGTTGCTTGGCAGCATACAATAAACCTCTCGTGGTTTAGTGCCCACCTTTGATTCAGATGCCTGGCCTGTAGGTAAAGAGCTGTCCATGCACATTCCCTCTCTCCTTTCCCAGCTCTTTGCCTGGACAGTAACGTGATTTTGCAGCAGTCTTGTGCCACAGACACACTGGGATTGGGAGCATTGCAGGACTCAGATTTAGTGCTGTGGTGTGGCACACTTGAGGCATAGCTGTATTGTTGGGAAGAGTGGTTCATGGGTGAATCATGCTCTTAAATCTATGCTGTCAGCCAGCCATGGTTCCTGCTGCTTCTGGTTTTGTCTGCTCATTTCCCACGAGATCTTATAAACCTGATCTTAGCTGAAATATGCTGTAACAAGAGCCTGTTATGCTGCTCTGTAGTATTGTGGGTCTTGCTTTCCCACAGCCACGTGGCTACTAAGAGAGCAGTTCTCAGGGAATGAAGAGGCTTGTTCAAATGCCTCTTGGTTACTTTGCCTTTGTGGAAGGATGAGTTTTCTTACCTCCTGCCTGTGTAGTAGGATCACAGCACACAGGTGCTGGGGAGCTAGTAGAGCAGCTACCTGGTGTGCTCCTGAGCTGTTGGTTTCTTCTAAAGGATTCAGTTCTTGTGCTTTTGGTTTTTTCCCAAGCTTGTTCTCTTCCCTCTCCATTCAGGGGTCACCCGTGCAGGCCGGGATCGCAGCACCTATGAGCCAATTGATCAGCAGGATGCCCCTCCACAGTGGCCTGACTCAAGCAAGACAGCCCAGCAGCCGTACTGAGGCCCTCTCTGCAGCACAGAACGGACATTTCCCTCGCGCAGTCTAGCCCTCCCTGCCATGTCTGTTCGGATGGAGCAAGACCTGCGACTGGGCAAACAGGAGAGGATCTGATTTTTCATTAATCTTTCCTCTCTGAAGGTTAGGCAGATGGGTTCCTGCAGTAAGACCAGAAGATCTCGGAGATGTCGTGTTAAGCACTGTGACTCTGTAATTCCAGTACTCTTCTCCCTCTCCCTAAAAATCCTCCTGTGTATGTGTGAGTGGATGCACCTTCTGCAGTCTTCCAGCTCATGTATTGTGCATCCTCTCTGTTGTAAGGGAGCCACTCAAAATATTCCTGGACCAGCCGTCTTTAGAAGGCGTATGGACTGCCCTTAAACAGTACTGTTTAGCCTGCTTTTATGCAGATACATTTCCAGGAAATATCTGGTTGTTCCTGAGGGCTGTTCTTGATGGTATTATTTAACTAAGATTTATGGCCCCCCTGTGCAAGCTGTGGTGGTTTGCACAAAGCTGGGGTTGGTATAAAATGCTCTTACTGTGCCAGGAAGCTGCTTATGCTCCCAGTATCTAGTCATGGGTTTTATTCACTGATGCTTTTATGCAAGTTGAATGTCCTTCAGGATACTTAAAATGGCTGCTGAATGTAGGTTATAGATACTCTGTGCCTTAATGTCCTTTTGCCTTCAACTGCGTATCTTAACAAAACTTGAAGTGTTAACATTTTTCTAAGAAAACTGTAAAATGAACGTAGTTTTTCTGTGTTACAAAAAGTTACACTGGTCACCAATGTCTCATTTGAAAATGTAGGTATTCCTTCGGGTTTGGGACTGTGGCCAGGCAGTCCAGGAGAGTCACTGGGGGGAAGGTCTTGCAAGGCTTTGATGGCGTTTAGACAAAGCTTTACTTGGACAAGCATTGCTTGTAAATATATGGGTGGGAAGATGGGCTAGTAACGTGAAGATTGGGGCAAGGAAAAGATTGGTTTATTTACACTGGAGTGGTAAGCTGTGCGGGGTGTGACAAACTATAAACTCTAACCAATCTAATGCACAAGAAATCTGCCCTGCTCTGGCTTTTGGGTAAAAAGAAAGATGTTCAATGGGATTCTTTTTCAGAAGAAAAAGAGTATGTCTGCTTTGGCAGAATGAGAATGCTAGTGCTAGGAAGATCTGTGTTTTTCTAAGACAGGTTCATTTTCCAAGTTTACATCTGTTATCCTACACTTGCATTTCTCCTGACAAGACCTGCTGCTGCACTGATTCTTCAGTGACCAAGAGCTCTATTAACTTTGCTCTAACCAACTAGGATGATACCATTTGTATTTTTAAAACTAAGCAATTTTCTCCCAGGTTTGATCACTTTAAACATAAGTAGATGTTTCTGCCAAGTAGATGTAGTGCATAAGCACTACAGTGACCTGGACCATCATCATTTATGCCTGGTAAATGCCATAAAAGTGCAATAGGCTGGTTTACTCTCCCAAGATTAGTGTTGTGCACTTGTTTTGCAGGCTGACAAGCAACTGAGCATAGGAGTAGGAATCAGTCTACTCTTTTGATGAGACAGGGAAGAAAGAATAGGTTGGCAGAAATTTCTGGCGCTTGTGGAGTTGCAGAGCAGGCCTTTATGTTCAGTTAATGTTTTTTTCAGCCCTTCAGAACTGTTCAGTGACAGTACAGATCCCTGAATAATGCATTTAGACACTCGGTTTTCTCTTCCCTAGACCTGTGAGACAACTGTTTTCAATTCAATGCTTTTTGGGTACTTGCACAAACCAACAGTTACACGAGGCCTTGTCAGCCATCCTCCATTGCAAAAGACGCCACAGAATCTATCGATATGTGTCTAACTGGCCTACTGTGTGCTTTTCTGTGGAGAATGCAGCTCACCTGGAGCAGAGCACGGCAGGAGTTACCCTTGCTGTGCCTCAAGGGTGCCTGTTCTGGGCAGTGAATCAGAGGTGGGGGTAAACACGAGGCCCCTCTTGTGAGGAGGAGGCGTTTGTTTCAGCAGTGCTTACTGTAAGCACCAGCGCGCTCTTGGATCAGTAC
>NW_010433306.1:0-210 GCF_000710305.1 Buceros rhinoceros silvestris | reverse complement strand
TTCAGCAGGTGTGTGGGGACCCTCCCGTGCTGGAGCACCGCCTTGCTGATGCGGGCAGCCTGGCTTCACCGCGGGGCTCTCCTCCCCAGGCGTGCAGCAGGTGCGGTAGTCTCCTCGGGCTGTTTTCTCTTGGGGTTTTTAAGCCCTCGGGGCTGACGCGTCGGGGTGTCTTGGCGGTGAGCTGGCGGCTCTCGAGGATTAACTACAGCC
>NW_010433305.1:3295-29326 GCF_000710305.1 Buceros rhinoceros silvestris | reverse complement strand
TAGCTCAGTAATGGAATTCAGAGGGAGAGCACAGATTGTTCTGGTTAGTGTCAATATAAAAGTTTCACATGATAGAGTTTAATTTATAACCAGGGAGTTGCTTTTTCCTTTAAGAAACTGTCACAGTGTGGTACTAGTAGCCTTTCCTGTAGAATCCAACATTAGAATTAAACTCTAGTGCTCTGCATTATGTTACAGGTTCAGGACTGTAAAGTTGTCACGACTGGTGCCAATATGAATAGTAAATAGACTTTGTATCTCCTCTTTAGGTGAAGAAAATAGCAGCTGAATACTATGACAACCTGCCACAGTATAACTCATGGATAAAAGTGCTATATGACTTTGTGATGGATGACACAATCAGTCCATATTCACGCATGAAAAGGCATTTAAAGGGTGAAGTGAAGCAAGATTAAACTTCTGGCAACCAAAAAACTTTGGAAGGTCTGCTTGCTTTAAAGTGGCTGGTATAAGGTCTCTTGCCAGTGTCCTGAATTGACCTAGAGCAACACGGCAATGCATCCTTAAGGACTTTGTAGCAGACTCCTACCAGCTATAACATTCCTCGCAGTCCTCAGATTCATCGGTTTAATGTGTCTTATGTTTGCCTAAGGATCAGTGTTATATGCATAATGGCAAATCCCTTTGTTACAGAATTTACTTTGGCAGGCGTTAAATCTATATAAAATACCTGTCTGACTTGTAGTACTTTGAAAGCTCTCAGTGTTGTACACTGTCGACAACATGCTATTTAGATGACTAGTGTTAAAATGCTGTACTTACCTGTTAATTCTAAACTAACATGATCGGTTAACTTAAACCTTCTGTTGAACCTGTGTCCTAACTTATGGGTGGAAGAGCTGAATTTGCACAGAAATGTTGAGTCTGCTTTTGTTTGAATCTGTAGTGTGCCATTTGATGCATTGCTTTCAAGTCCCACCTTCTGTTCTGAAAGTACCTTAAGGGAGTCATCTCTCAGAATGAAACTGGCATCTTTTGAGATGGCTTGTGTGACTTCCTTGTAAGAAGGTGGGGACTTCATGGGTATTGTCAGCTTTGTGGGTCCTCACCTACTGCCTGAGCAGCTGGTTAGCATATTGCTCAAGCAGCATTTAGAATCGTATTGTGTAAACCACTAGGTAACTTCATATGAAAAAACTCAATCAGTTATTTCAGAAAAATCTTGTTATGGTTTGTTTTTATTTGTGAGTGGCAGAGAAAAATCAGGCCTGTCCTAAACGGTTCTGCTGTTACCATGAGTTTTAAATGCTCAATCTATAAATACATGCATTTAGAAACTTGGCCTGTATGGGAACTGAATCAACTGAAGGAGATCCTGTTCTGGCAAACAAGGCTAGCTACAGCCACTGAGGGCTCTGCTATAAAGCATATTAGTCATTTGTGTATGCAGAAAGGTGTGCTAAATGATCTGGATTTCCCCCAACCCCACAGTACCCTAAATAAACACTTGTCTTTCTTACATATTAAAATGTGGTGAGACCAGACGTGGTGTTATCAAATTTCCTGCCTAAAGATTTAAATCTAGAACAGACTGATCTAGAATGGATAGACTTGCTGAACACTGGAAGAATCTCTGTGTACCTTCTATTTGTCCTCTCTCATCTAATGCATTGATGACAGATTTAAGCTGTCAAAGCTGGCTGCACATCACCCTTAAATCTCAGGTGGGAATTCTGTGGTCTGTTCTTCCTGTGTCAAAGCTGGAGCCTGATGAAGGTGGAAGTCTTGGCTTGCTATCCACGCTGTCTGCTGTAAGTAACTTAATTTTTAGATACCTTCAACTCCTGCATTTTCTTCTTTTTTTGGAAGAAGCTGAGTATCTGACAAGAATGTGCTGGCACATCTTGCTTCATTGCAGTCCTGTTTTTAATGTGTGTTTAAGTGTGGGCCCTTATTGGTGCTTAAGCAATAGAAATGGTATGAAAACATGCCAACCACTTAGAAAGCAACTTTGCTGTGACGCCCGTAACATGCTAGCTAGCCAGCATATTGCTCAGGGTAATGGCAAAATACAATCTATCCAGTATTTTTACATGTAATTAAAAATCAAAGATTAAAGTAACACTGGGTGTATTTTTTTTACTGGTCCCCCTATGCTAAAGGGCCTAAGCTTTAGAGAAATGTGGTATTTTTAAAGCAGATACAAGACTAAGAAAGCTGACTTAGGTTGAAAGACTTGAACAGGCTTAAGTTGCAAACCAGTTTCTTTTTAAGCCACTTCCGCATGACTCCTCAATTTAAATGAAAGGTGAAATTAAATCTCTGTGGTGTTGATGGCTTACTATAGCTGGTTGAGGGATGGAAAGTGTCTCCAAAAAGTTTTAAGGCTAAAAGCTAAAGTTAAGAAATTCAATTATCCTAGATGGATACTTAAGATTACCAGAGTTCAGAGTCAAAATTTTATGCTTGGGCTTAGCTGCCTACTTCATGGAATCACTGATGCCCATTACTGTCCTCCCAAGGGGTAGTGCAAGTGTGAATTCCTGCTCTAAAACAGGACTGAAATTGCCATCTGTCTAGTTTAAAATTGCAAATGTTGCTTTAAGGTGTTCTGACTATGATATTCCCTTCCAGCTCTGATTATAAAGACAGTATTTTCACTTTAAGAGCCACAGAACAGTGGGGAATTCAGAGGGAGATACCTATGCTTGCCATAATCTGAGACATCTGCTACCAGCTACCTGCTGGAGAATAATTACTGGTTAATCTGAGCCAGTGAGACTTCAGTTTGGATCTAAACCATGGTCTGATTTTTGCAGGCACTGGTGTTTACATTCTTAGGCATATATATAATTCCTGTGTAACACATAAAAGGCCTTGGCATGTAACTTTAGCAGGATAGGTTTTGTCAGAAGCAGATAATCTGAAAGTTCACCTATATTGTGGCATAGTTTCATCCCTAAAAAACACACGTAGAAGCATTTCTGAACCACTGGTAAAAGGAATTAAGACCAGCTGGACTACCAGACTTCTTTGGTATATACTGACTGAATAAGTAGTTTCCTTAAATCATGCTTATAAATACAGTGTTCAGGCCAAAGGCATGGCTTGGAAATATAACTTATTTTTTAAAAATACATACGAGCCATCTAGTTACTATTTTTAAGGAATTAAGTAATTTTTGTTAAT
Organism: Buceros rhinoceros silvestris; assembly: GCF_000710305.1. Taxonomy (NCBI): domain Eukaryota; kingdom Metazoa; phylum Chordata; class Aves; order Bucerotiformes; family Bucerotidae; genus Buceros; species Buceros rhinoceros. The sequence goes on along the minus strand of NW_010433305.1, from coordinate 26,176 downwards.
GCTGTTAAAACATATGTGGCAGGATAACAGCAGTTTTGCCAAATGGGCAAATTAATTAAAGCTAAAGAGCATTAAGAACGCTGACAGTTAACCTAATTGTGTTTTGTTTTTTTTTTAAATATATAAATTTATTCAGATGGAAGAGAACTTCAGCCTTTCTCCGTGCTTGTTCCTTTCTGTGTAACTAAAGCATCTTGTTAGTTTGGCAAAGCTCTCCTTTATGTGACTCCAGCCAGGAGTTTAACTGTCAAAGCACAGCTGACTTGGTCAGCTCTGTTGAACATGTCATCCAAGTATTTTAGCTGCAGTTACTGTGCAGAGCTCTCTCGCAGTTTTTAGAATAAACTGCCTTGTGTGGCTTTTAAGACACACACACTTATTTGAAGCTGCTGAATGGAACAAGTGCTGCATTCTGGAATCCGATCATACTAGGCATGAGTTTCCCCACAGGACAGGCGTGGGTTTATTCCTCTTTCAACACAACTCTTGCCTCTGGCATTCTTGTTCTGCTGTTGAACCTGTCTGCCCCACAACAGCGGCCATTTAACATGGATTATGTGGGTGCATCCTTCTGGCTACAGAGCTCCATACTTCCAGACCCAGGGCAAGGCTTCCTAGCTGGAACCAGAGGTCAGTTGAAAAGTAGTTAAGACTTTTGGTTCTGTGTCTCAGAACTCTGGTTAAGTTTTGAAATGTAGCCAGCAAGCATGTAACAGATACTTAAAGTCTGCAGATGCTGAGAGGTGGATCTCCTCTAGGCAAGTGGATGCTGTTAGATCATGAGCTCAGTGGTTCACCTCTGCCTCCTTGGCATTAATTCTTGCATTAGATGAAGTGACATGCTGCAGGAGAACTTAAAGCTGTTCATTTCTTATTTAGTGGTAAGGTTCATCAACTAATTAAACATCAGTGCTGTAGGTTGCCATACTAAACCTGTTGGACAAACAGGAGAAAAGTAGCTTTCAGGTAGCGATCTTGCATGGCAAGTGATTTAAGACACAGCTTTTGGAAAGTGTACTCCTGTCATTTGAAAGTCTCGTAAGACTGAAGGCAAAGCAAGTTCTGCTGCTTTAGCTTGCACACTGCAAAGAGCCACTTCTGGGTCTGCCACGATTGCTTCTGCAAGGTTCTGGGAAAACCATCTGACAAACAGGTGTGTCTAAATGATGTAGATGTGCCTTTAGAATAGCAATCTGCAACTCTGTGTATGTGATTGTCTTACCAAATCCCCTATTTCACAATCAATCAAACCTTCAGTGGTATACAAGACTTTAATGAAGGAAAAAAAAAATGTCTAAGAAGTTTCCTATTGAGCCAAGCATGAAAACAGCATTTTTTTTTCTGCTGACAGCTCCCCCTACCCCCATCCATGCTAAATTAGTATTGAATATGCTCTGGGACAGAATTGCTCTTGTGATTTAGCTATGGTGTGAGCCTCAGGAAAAGGAAGAAAACAATGGCATGGGGAACAATTTCTTGATCTTGTAAAAACAGAAACGTGATGACTAGAGGGAAAACCACCTCAAGGCATGTCTGCTAGGAGGGCTGGTAGCTACATATGCAGAACAAAGTAGTGGTGTCTCTCTTACTGCATGAAAAGTCTTGTTCCTTAAAGCAATCCTCATTTTCTGCATACAAGTACAAGGGAACTTGCATTTTATTTGTCAAGGTTTTGGTTCTTTAGTGCTAAGTACTGTAGACTAAGCAGAATTTCCCACAAGTAGTGGTGTGGAGGCAGCACCTTCTTGTGTGAACAGTCAAACAGAGGGCAGTTTCCCACCTACCCACGTCTGCTCCTTGATGCACAAGTAGCCCAGACAAGGTGAGCAAAGAGGTTACGGACAATTGACTGATCCTGGCTTTTTCTGCCTTTCAGCTTCAGATTTTCTTGTAAAGTCAAACCCTCCTGTACCCCATTTCCTCTTCCATTATCACATGTTAAGCGGAATGATCATTGGAGATCTTGTATATTAAACACATTTTGTGTTAGAACTCTTAACAAGACTGTTGTTACTACTACCTGAATAGTAGTTCCTTGGTCTTGCCTTGCAAGTCCTACCTTGCTCCATATATACACAGGGAATAATACCATCATAAGAGTAGAGGAGGAGAAAATTCTTACGTGAATGTCACAGGCTTGAGGACTTTATGCCTTTGTAAGCTCATGAACTGTAGCTATTCCTTAAGTACAGTAGCAGGATTTTCCTCTCTATATATCCATAAAGGAGAAATCATTCATGTGGTTATTTTAACTGTAGAGAGTGACTTGCTTGTAACATCTTTTTGCTGAGAAAGGATGAGAAATATTTCTAAATTGTGTCACTGAAGTATCAAAGGTAAAACTTTTTAAATTCCTGATTTGTGTTTTTATATATAGTTTGCTTTGAAACCAAGGCATGCCATGAGCAGCTAAAACCAGTGATGGCCTCTAGAACTCCTGTATCTACAGGTAGAATGGGAGTCAGTTTCAAAATTGGTACATGTTTTCCTGGGGCTCCTGCTCGATTCTTTGGCTGTTGGTCAACTCTCAAAACACTCAAGTGAATTGAGTGTATTATAGTACTCGATGAGTTCATTGCTTACTTACAGCTTCCTATAAAGCAAAACCCCTTTTACTTAAAGGTGGTAAAAAAACCCTTTAGAGTTGTAGATTCAGAGCTAAACTAGAAAAAAGTTTATGATGTAATGTAGGTAGTTCTTGTATAGCCCTGTACATGACATCTAGTTAGGGTTTCACATTAAAGTTACTTAACTGATCTGTACTAATTGCATTGTCTCAGAGTAATGAACATCCACAAATGAAACTACTCAGAGACAAAATGACAATCCTTCATCTCGGATTTCTGGGAATCATAGTAATTCCTGAAGCTCCAAGCCTGACTTACAATTACAATTTATATGCAGGGACTTTGTTATGTCATATGGGCCACAGTCTCAGGGTTCCCTGTCCAAAAATTACAGTGGTAAGTACAAGCTGCCATCAGTATTTTTAAAACAAATTTGTGGCAAATAAATAGATATTTGTAATGGTGCTCCACATGTACATTTTGGGAAAAAAAATGTGCAAGGTCGCTGTCAGATGATTTGGAGAAGAACTGAAGATGTCAGGCACTAGCCCCTCTCCAGGCAAGGTTGGTCTTAGCAGGTTGTTCAGGATGACATCCACCAAAGCACGGCAATTTGTTTAAATTAATTACGATTTGAATAGGAGATGAAATGATCTCTTCCCTCTCAAATGATGAAGTAAGTGTGGGTGATGCTTACAGAGTAAGTGTTGCTTACAAAATCTATTTTACTGTGTTTTACACAGAAATTTAATTACTTTAAAAATTAAAGTTGGTGTTATCAAACTCAAGACTTTTCATGAAGCCTGCTAGCAGAAATCATCCATTTTCTGATCCTTGGCTGATGGTTGCAGTGCTTTTAGGAAGAATAAGTCTGATCAAAGACAGGAATTCATAGAATGATGACAGTGGTAATAAAATCTCTGAAGGCTTGGAGGTTTTTGAAATTAGTTGCTTAGCAGATGACACATTTCAATGTCTTGGCTTAACTCGGGTAATTCCCAGTTTGCTGATGCTGCAGGTTATCTGCCTTCCACGATGGAATTTCTTCTATAAAAAAAAAAAGACTTGAGGTTTTTGGCCTGTTTCCTCAAACAGTAATGTTTTCCTTCCTCCAGAAGATATCAAAACACTTGAGTTAAATTCAAATCTGTAACAAATTTGTTGTTGCAGATTTGTCTGTTTAAAAAAATAACTAGGAACCAGCTTGTTAGGAAACTCTTACTGTTTCCAATGTTCCTTAGGTGGCTGTTGAACCATAGTATCATGGTACTTCTCAGATTCCCAAGCTTTATTCTCTCCTAGCTAACCTGAAGACAGCTTGCCATCTGTGGATAGCTTCTTTTGAAAAGGTGCAGGGAAGCTGTTAGAAGCTCTGAGAACTTGTGCTGGTGCAATCATAACATGTCACTCTGTTTGTTTGGGAAAGGCATGATTAATGGTATAACAAACAGTGCAGCACTTTCACAGCTCTGTTCTCCCATTTATGGTTGAAAACAGCTATTGCAGCAGTGTAAACATTCTGAAGGTTTAGTCTGTGTCTGAGCAATTTCTGATTAAGGCCCTGAAAAGTATCAGAGTGGTATTAGCTCTTTAGCATTAAAAGCATTCATTTTAAAAATGTAAATGGTGATAAGCAGGAAGTATTATTATATCTTTTATTCTGGAAATGGTTGAATTAAGGATGGTTTAGAGCAGCAGGTTATGATGACCTTTTTCCAGATATGGTTTAAAAAGTTGAGTGGTTGAGTACAGTTTCTTTCCAACTTGTCTCTTGAAATCAGGCATAGGTATTACAAAACTTTCCAGCGATGTAGGATAAGTCTCTTCTGGGAATTATCCAAATGTGTCACCTGCACAGTGACCGATGCAGTTCTTCATACATTATTTGATCCTACAGAGCCAAGATAAGAGGGAAAAAATATTCAGACAATTCATGTAACTTTTAAACTGCATGATTTTTTCACCTGTATTATTTAACAAAGTGAAACAAACTGGCTATATGAGCCACTAGCTACAACCTAAATAAGGCAAACCCCCACTACTATCCTGGCTCATAAATGAGGTTCTCCAGTTAGTCACCAATGGTACGTAATTAACAGAAGCCTTTGGCAGGGTTCTTACACTTCCTGTTGCCACACTAGGTTCAGATCATAACTTCACCAGAGAAGCTGAGGAATTTACACTTCGCTCCCCCATCTCACTCTGCCAAAATTAACAGACAAGATCTTCTTTCGCTAGTCTAACTTACTTAACTGTAACTGTTCCTTAATCCTTTTCACTAGTCATTCAAAATGACAGTTTTGAGGGACAGAATACTAAGAGGTGTTAACTGCCACTGAGATAACTGGCTTCAGAAGGTGATGTCTGTCCACAGCTATAAGTACAACTTATTTTGCTTTGTCTTGAGTCAACCAATTAAACCAAAAGCAAGTTAACTCAGATGTTTATAGGAAAGAAAAGAAGAGTTAGAAGCACTAGATCAGTGAGATGCAGCTTTTTTATTTTCCAGTGTTCATAGGAAGGTGTGTAGAGTTTTTGTTAGAATGAATTGGTCTAGCAGATAGGAAGTAGCATCTAGAAATGGAAGATGAGTATCTTGTACTTCAAAAGATACTTCAAAATACTTATCTGAAAGTTCTTCAGATGGATATACCTGACATATAGGGGCTCTGAGACACCTGGTATTTAAGCTGCCTTGGAGGTGCAGAACAACATTTCTGTCTAACTTAAGAACTGGAAGGTATATGTCCTAATACTTGCTGTGTTAGAGATCTTTAAAGTGTGGCTGTTGCTTCTGAACTGTTTGCTTAAAGAGGAAGAAAACAACCACCAATGCCACCTTTAAAGGGTGTTGGAAACAAAGATGACTGATTATCAACATACAATAATAATGAAAGGAAGTAGTTAACTTCTGACTAGTGTGCAGAGCAAATATATTTATTAATGTATTTTGTCTGCAGTGCACTCTTGGCAACACAGAGACCTATGCACAGAAGCTCTGCAGCAGTAACAATTCCTATATATAACTTCTTAATTATAGTAGTTAAGATGACTGAACAACTTTCAGTTGTTAAAAAGAACAGGTCTCAAAGAAACCTTTAAAACAAACTTCCTTGACAAAGGACAAATTACAAAAAGACTGGTAAGAAGTAACTAAGATGATAAAGTGTGTTTTATGTCCTATCTCAAAATTATGTCTTTTGCACACCAACAGAAAGGGTTGGGCATCTTTGGGTGTCACATCCATTTAGGGGGAAAAATGGTGGTGGCAAGATGTGGTACACTCTAAAGGCCTTGACTTTTAACTGAAAATCCACAGATGTAAAGGGTTAGGGCCAGATCAGTAACTAATCTGGGAACACCAATGAGAAGTCCAAGGTGCCATAAAAGTCCAAGGTGCCATAACAAAATACAATCTTTTAGCATGGCAATCCAGTTGCATGCAATGCATCAGCTGAAAAGGGAGGCTTTAACTTCTGACCTTGTAAGAAACATCAGGCTTGTTCATTGCAGAAAAAGGTAGTTTCAGTTTGAAATGCGTGGAAGTGTTAACTATTCCCAGCAGAAGAGAAGAATCTTTTCCAGGGGAGTAATGAGTCTCACATACTTGAAGCTTATCTTACCTTTTTTGATACTGAAGATTTCACTTTCCTAAAAGCTTCTTCAAAGTGTTTACGGGAAACTTTGATTTCTCCTTAAAAAACAAAGCATAATAAATTACTAAAATTGCAGGCAAGTGACAGTCAAGTGATTGTTACGTGTATTTCAAGGCAGCATTCTTGAAACCTACCTAACTGCATGTCCTAATCAGTTGGATGAGATCTAATTCAGGAGCGTTAAGAAAACTGAGCTCTCAACATATTTTAGGTAGCTTCCTGTCTGTGATCTTAGGCAAGATTTAATCCCTCTATCCCTTGGCACCTTAAGCCAAAGAATGTTTGCTTGTTGAAGTTATTTTAGTTATTAGTGTTTCTATCTGCAGATTGAGAATTTCATTCTCCAACATACCAAGGAAAGTGCAGCTTACATCAAATCCACTTAGAAGTCCCTCTACCGTTCTGGAATCGAATGCCTCAAATCCTGCTGCTTCTAGTGCTGGCCTTTATTTTCTACACACATTTGATACTAAGTTTCCCTACAGAATGTTATTTAGTAAGTACCTCAAGCATTCTACCGTTCCAATCCTACCACAGGCTGCTCAATCCCAAAGTAACTGACTCGATCATTGCCTTGTCTGGCATAACCCAGACACATAAAAGCTTTCACTTTTACAAGTCCCTGTGTTTAAGTTTATGCCAGTTGCCTTTTTGACCTTAATGCACCTATCCACGGTAATTATTCCTCATCATAACCTTTTGAATATTTTTAAGAATGCTAAAACATGAGCACACCTCAAATCAACCATGGATTCCTCTGCTCTCAGAAGCAAGGGCCTTGTTTAATCCAGACCTAAGAATCCCAAGATAACCACTCCTATACAGACTCATTACAATGCTGACATTACGCACAGGTCCAGAAAGTATGTCTGAGTCATTCTGGTCCATTTTTAATGTATTTCATTTAGATACTTTTTGCTTCCACAGATAGAACTGCCACCACCTTTGCAAACATCTTTGTAATGTGAAATGTGCTGACACGAAGAACACGTTCATGTTCCTCAGTAATATATTTGATGTCTGAGTTTAACAAAAATGTTCTGCTGATATAGCAAGAGACTATACAGAAGAGGGAAGGCACTAAATTAAAGATCAGAACTTGTGTAAGGTGTAAAACAGCAAATAGACTACAATTATTACTTGCTTTCAAAGTAAAGGTGATGATGAAAGTTCACTGAACTAAACACATGAACTTGCTGCTTTTTCTCAGCTCAGTCCTCTGAAGCTCTTATTCAAGATTTGCCTTACCATATAAAATTATACCCCTGTAACTGAAGATGTAAATTTAAAATACCAGTATTTTAACTTGTTTCCCCAAGGAAATACTACTACATACAGTAAGAAAAAAAGTTCAACTTGGGTCTTTCATAGAAGCCAAATTACTCTAAGTCATCAAAACCCCATAAAATAATAAAGTGAAGCTATGAGAATTTCACTTCTGTTTTTAAGGCTGTAACTTTTTAAGCAAATTGTCAAGCAACATAATGCCTCAACTATAGGGACGGAAGAAAGAGAAAGGAGAAAACCAGTATTTATCAACTAGGAAGACTGGTATCATTAAGGATATGGTTGTCATAAAAAGTCAAGGTGAAACAGTCTACAATAAGTAACAGTATCAGCTATGAGTAGGCATATTTTTACCTACTAGTAGGTAAAGTATCTTACCTCCCACGGGAAGTAAGTTAGGCTACTCCATGCTTATTGCATGATAAAAACAGGCACAATGCTTGAATCTGTGGAGTGTTTACCTGTCAGTAATCTATACCTTGGCTACGTGCATTAACATAGTTGGCTTTGACTTCTGATGACATAAGTCTGAATAAGTAGGTGTGAGTGTTTAATTATTTAAACCAATTTATATTGATAAATTAGTGAGAAATTAAGTATATCAACAGGGATATTTAAAAAATTAAGACTAAGTACTTAAAAGACCCAGTATGAAATTGTTTTTTAACTATTACACAGATGAGTGAAGGATAGCTGGCTCTTTTTCGTCTTAATCTGAAAGTATTGAACAAGCATAAGCATAATTCAAAGATACAAAACTTTCATTTCACTCGTTAAACCAGACTTGCTCTTAACTGCTGTAACAAGAACTCTATGGTAGACTCTTTGCTTCAGAAGATCAGGTTACAGACTGTGCAGGTGATTTGCGGTCACTGGCTACTTTGAAAAAAATACAGAAAGGGTCATAGTTTAGAAGGTCAGTGAATTCTCTGCATTAGCCTTTGCAGCTGAACTTGTCAAGAGCTTCTCACACCCTAGACATTCTTTGTAAATAGATATATTTCCATACACAGGAAGTATTAAACTAGAACAGGTCAGTTAGGATCTTAACAGTAAGTCACCAGGATCAGCTGATGTTTACCTGAAGGTTCTGAAGGAACTTGTCTATGAAACTGCAGAACTGTTGGCTGAATTGTGTAACTTGTTGCAGCCACCAAAGGACTGGGAAGCTTCAGAGAACTGGAGGAAAGATCCTTTGGTGGACTGAAAGCCCATTAAAGGATATGAAGCGGAGTGTTTAGGGTTAATGGTCACTTTTCAGGATAGGGAACAGGCAGCAGGAGGGTCCCACTCCAGCATTGGTGCTGAAATCAGTTCTATCAGTGGTTTGGAAAAGGGAGCTAGAAGAGGAAATTCCAAGTTTGCCAATGATATTGAACTCTTCTGGGCAGTCAAATGCTGGGGCAATGATAGGGAACTCTGAGGGACTTTGTAAAACTGAGTATCTGCCCAATCATCGTTAGAATTCCCCTTCTCTTCCCCCAGACAAACTGCTATCTGACAACTCCCAGGCCACAGTGACTAACATGAACTGTCCTAGGAGAACTGATTAAGTTGGAAGTAGAATTTATAGATTCTTCTTAGAAGTATCACAAAAAGGATGTCTTTCCATTTCACTATAAAAGTCTTTCAAGCAAACCACTGTGAGTGTTAAAACCGCCTCCCCACCCCTGAATTTGTTCCTGAGGGAAAACATCAGGTATAACAAGGAAGTTGCAACAGAGTTTGTACAGAATAGAAAGCAGCAGCACTGATCTCAGCCATGTGATTTCAAAGTGTTGACCAATGAGGACACACGGCACCCAGCCGTGTGTCATGTACAGTCATGTACAGTTGTGCATGTCCTGTCATAATGCTGAAGGAAGAAATTCTCCAGTCTGTGCACACACACTACCCTACTGAAGGTATAAATGAACAAGGTCTCACATCAGAAACCACCTTACACGCTTTCCTACCAGCCAAGGTTGACATCTGGGAAATCTAAACCCAAGGACATCCCAAACAAGCAGCTGCTGTAAACATGCAGGTCAAGGGATGCGTGTATTATGGGCTTGCTGGGTGCCCACGCATCGATACAATGAAGTGCTCAGGCTGCAATCCTAAACGTGAAGGCTGAATTCAAGTGATGAACATCTTTATATGGCTTTATTCAAAACCAAACAGGATAAATTTAGAAATGTCAATCTCTGATCAAGAGCTTTTTCCACCCACAACAAGCAAAATGAGTAACTAAGTCATACAACAGTGAAGGTTTTTATAGTTTCTTTTTTCCTTCCCCTCTAAACAAACATGCTAGTTCCCTACTGTTGTTAAAAACCAGATGAGATTGGATATGTACTAGGTCAAAAAGAATGATTCAAAGCCATTAACATTCCAGCATGGTTCTTCGGAATCAGAGGCACATTGCAAGCCTAACATACTTTCCAAGGACATCACCTGAAAAGTTGTAATTCCACCTTAGCTTTGCATTTTGACTTCAGGGTAAAATAACAACAGAAAAAAATACCTACTGGAAAAAAAAAAATCTAGATACACACACATTTTATATAAAAGTGTTTTAATTTCCCATTATATTTTCCTATCTGCACAGAAAAAATACAGGAAAATACAACTTAAAAGTGCAGAGATATGGAAAGGGCAGTCACTGTACTTTAACAGAGAGTTATAAATTGTTTCAAGTCTTGGCAAGAGCCACTGATGAGCTAAAACAAGACCAAAAATGGCACTCAGATTTTCCTGTTGCAGTTACTACCAGATGCACGTATTCAGTTACACAATACAATTGTGTGCCAGCGGTATATGATCAGGTGAGTGCAGTTACAACTGTGCTCAAAGCTGCAAATAAGTCAGTGTAATTAGTCTTTGATTGTGATGTGGAAATACAGCAAAGACACTTTCAGTCTAGTATGTGAGTAGTCAGTTTATACTGCCATGTGACAAACTTTTCTTTAAGGTTACAAGGTTCAATTCTTTTAGAAGATAAAAAATTATGCTGGACCTCCAGCATAACCATTTTTTCCTGTACTCTCCCCCTACACCTGCTTCAAAGGTGCTTATGTGTTTTTGAAACAAACCTGACTTAATTTCTCAGAAGTCATCAGTCATTTACAGACAGCATGCACACCTTCGCGCTTCTCTAGAACTACCTTAAATACTTTATGTTCCATTTATCTTCTCACTGTTAAGGTTTTTGTAGAGCTGTCTTACCTTTCTTGCTTTGAGTATTCTGCAGGGCCATTTCCTGTCTCAAGGCACAAATTGAAGCCTCACGCACTAGAGCGGAAAGGTCTGCCCCTCTACAGATAGAAACAGAATAGGTTATTTTAGGATAAATTTCTCTTGGCTTTCGCTGATAGCATATAGAAAGGCAAGACACTACAAATGATGGTGAGAGACTGGTTGTGCTTCATAAAGCTTCCTCTTCAAAACACTGAAGAGAGGCCCAAGGGCTACCTGGTGCAGCAACCTTCATTACAAAATGACGTCCTCCAGATTTCAGCCACAGATTAAGATCAAATAAATGAGAAGAAAAGAAAGAGGCAAAAACCCCACTCAGCTTCCTTAAAAATGCCACTTGGTGGAAACACGATGCATTTTTTTAATATCAGTCTTACGAAAGATTCAAATGGAATCACCCATTATTACAAAAGGGAGTTGGCTTGCTCAAAGCTGCATCAACCATTAACATGTCCTTAAAATAACAGTACCCACAAAACATGGTCAGGTCAGTCTTTCCAAATATTTGTTTCCATTTTCCAGCTATTGAATTTTTCACAAGCCTCCAAACTGGCGTGAGTCATTGAACCAAAGAAAATTTTCCACAGTTAACTCCCCATGCTTCACTTGGGGGTGCCAGAAATACTGCTGTACTTAAACAAAACAAAACCAAAAACCAACCAAGCAAAAAACCCCACAAAAACCCTCCCCACAAAAAAAAAAACCAACCCCAAACCCCAACAACCAAAACTCAATATACAAACAAACCCAAACATAACAAAAACAAATCCCCCAGAACACAAACCCCTCCAGAACACACAGACACACACACACAAAAGAAAGACAGTGAGTGAAAGGGGTGGAGAAAGAATAAGTACTAATCTTTTCCAAGTATGAAACAATGACAAACTAAAAATCATTACTAGTGATAGCACCCATTTCCAAGATTCAAAAGCAGTATCATGATGAACAGCACGTGATAAACTTTATCTTTTGTGAAACTCCAGAAACTGTTAACTGTTAATAAATCATTTAATAGATTAAAGCTTTTTGATGATTTGTAGAACACAACTGGAAATTATTCTGACAGTCAGGGGTATCAAGCTTTCCTAAAACACACACCTTGGTATTCCCTGAGTGCAAGTTGAAATACGCTTTCGTTACTTTGTCACACACACTGCTTTCAACTGCGTGACAGAACAAGTTGGTTATGGTTGTTTAACCAATGTGCTGTCATCATCATTGTATATGGGTCCACAGCTCAGAGGGCTCCTTCATCCTCAGATTATGCAAGAATTACAAAATAAAACAAAGCAAAACCAAGAGGCCTTTACTGATCTGTATTTACAATGTTAAGAGGATTATTCCAGATGAAAAAGACTTTAGCTTCCACATATTTTTACCAACTCCTTGCAAAAAAAGCGCAAGTAAAAGCAAGAAAAATAGCATAAGGGAAAAGGCTGAAAGTTAAGAGATCCACTTAATAAGAAAAACATAACACATGATCATGCATCAGAAGGGTGTTGGCACTGCACATTAAAGTCAAAACTAGAAGTTACTCACGTATAACAATCACAATGTTGACTATAAGCAATTTCTTCAAGGCTTACATCAGTATCTAGTGGAGGCCGGGTACCATCCTAAAGGAGTCGAGATAATAAGGTAGATTAAAGTTTTTAATCTCAAACCAACAAGGACAACCAGCCTTAACAACTATTTAATAACTTGTTATGAAATAGTAAATTATGCTAAATTTAACTTCCCACAAAAGATTAGATTTTCTCTAACAAAAAATGATGGCCAGAGGAAGTTCAAATAGTTAAGCAATAAGCATGTAGACTTAGTCTTAACTCATCACCTTTAAGACTAAATTAATTGTGTATCTTTTATGTTCTAGACGCACATTTGCAAACTTAGTTTTCCATTCTGTATTCCATAAAAGTTTACATATATTGTAGACATTCCTGTAGACCTTTTGACACTACTCTTCCCTATTATTACTGCCTCCTCCACCAGAAGTGGTTTCTTTTGTTATTATTTTTGCATCTTCAACAGCAAAAAAAGTATCAAACAACATTATAAGCTATGTTTGAAACTAGCCAACAAAACATTGTTAGCACAGAGACCTCCCTGTTACCCTTAGAAAACAGTGAAGTAGTATCATGGTAGTACAGAGACTCCAGCTCTCTATAGTATCAGACAACACCTGAGTTTAGACATGAAAGGACACTTTGATACAGTTGATCTATTTCTGCCAGAAACTAATTTGACAGAAACACACAAATTAATATAATTCTTTTCTGACTTCTTCAGGTAAATTAATATAGCACATATCTACAATACCTTCAAGAGAAAAAAAAAAAGGTATAGTAACTGGCAAGTTAAAACCCTTGAATACTTGTCAGTAGAATAATCAGGGACTAGGCAGAGTAAGGGAGCAATCTTGACTCTTTGGCAGAATACCAGTGAGAAAGGGGAGGAAAAAACCTCCCAAACAACAAAAAGACAAAGGACCAGCCTGATTTTGAAACATCTTGAAAGGACACACTTTAACCTGTAAACAAGGAAGCCTCCTACAATCTCCTTACGGAATACTCTAGTAATAGTTGAACAAGACTGCAGGCCACAGAGACACCTTCTCTGCTGAAAATATGTTTTACTCCCTGCTTTGAGAAGCAACATATGTTGGGCATTTTTTGAGTGGGATGATGTGCCTACTCTGGAGAGAAGCTCAGCAGTACGTGCACCAAAAAGGCTTGATACAGCTTGCAGGAACATAAGTGCACTAAGTAACTCAAACATGTGAAGATGTGCTTCTCTTGCGTAATTTGAAAATGACTGATTTGTACAAATTAACTGAAATAAAAATTTCGCAACAAAGCTTCAGCCTACGTTTAAGCTGTCTTGTCTTCCTCACAATCTTCCTTCCTTACTGTCAAGCTTCCTTCCAATTCCTCCCTCTAATTCCCTTTTCTGCTCTTCATGCTGCCTTCGTAAGCATCCGTCTTTTCCCTCAGCAACGATTTTCAGTTTCCACATCCCGTACATCTATTCCTCAGGGATTTCTGGGAACATATACCGTCACCCAGAAGCCTCTCACATCACCATTGTTCCAAATATTTTGTTCTGTCTATCCCTGAGCACATATTTAAGCAAGCGTTCCTGTACACAGACTTCAAATTTCCCTACCTAGAATGCATGAAGAAGCCTGAAAAAATTAAGGTATTTCAGTTAATTTAGTGTATTTTTCTCTCTCCATATTCCATGTTCTTCTTGCAGATAACTCCTATACATTTTTAAAGAGAGTAACAACCTACTTCTTAACACTAGAAATACAAATCTTTGCCGAGCTTTATGAAAACTCTGACTGCAGAAGTGAGAAAAGCCTCCTCGTGGTATGAACAGACAGACAAAAGGAAAAGATTCATACAGAGTGGTTTTGTCTCATTTCCACTGGCCTCTTTGAATTAAGAGCTGAGCAATAAAAATTCATTAAAGACTTAACATCTCATTCACTATAAAGGTTTGTAACCAAAATGTTAAGACTAGTATGAGATAAGTATGCGTGGAAGTATCAGTTATTCCAAAAATAACATGCCCTGATAACCAAGGACAGGATCCACAGGAACCGCTGGTAAACACTATGCAATGTGTTACTTATATCACAAGAAGGCCCATAATCAGGTAAGGCCACTGCAAAGATGGCTTGTCAGCAGAAGACAAATATAAATATGCTCTGATAAGAGGATAATGACAAGGTTACCACATCCCATGTGCCTGCCACTCCTCTGGGAGTCATCCCAACAGGAAGGCAGACCGTAACCACAAAGATTCTCAAGGAGAGAGCAAAGTCACTTTTCAGCAGCCTCGCCCTAGATTTATGGCAGCTGAAGTAAGCATGATGCCAAGCTGTTTGATTCTTAAAGGCAATCTAGAGAACAGCCCTCTCTAACAACCAGTTTGCCATTGCCAGTCAAGAGGAAGCCAAGAGATGAAACACAGAGTTCCTTCTTGGTGTGGCACATAAGCGATCCTGGCCCTACCACCTGGGTATACACACCATGGTAAGTCTACGTGGCTGGGAGGGTGTGAGCAAGTGAAATCTGTGACGGACCGAGAAAAATCAGTTTTGTATAATACTACTTTCCCCTCCCATGAAGTCTTGCACCAAGCTTTGCTGCACTATTTTCCTACACCACTAATTACAGTGAGAGCACCCGAGGTGGTTCCAAATCTCCAAAGATTCTCCAGCAACAATTACGGAGAGCAAGAATCAACATCTGCATGTTAAGCAGCAGAGCAGATGTAAACTCTGTACCAGAATCCTTCTGCTCTGTTTAGACAATGCCTGCCCCTTACTACCCACTTCTTTCAGAAGAACAAGGTTGGTTGTTAAGTCAGAACAATCACATAAGCCCAGTTTTTAAAGGACACTTTGAGTTATCTTTAAAATAAATTTGGTAGAATGAAAAACATAATTCCTTACAGTCTGTTTGAAAAATGACTTATGGATGCTACACTCAAATCCTTTTAAAAGACAACCATCTTTAACCACAGGGCTGTAAAAAGTTTTGACTGAAACATTTTTTCTAAAACTTAGAAATAAACCAATCTACTGCTAATAGCAAATGGGGACATACTCATTTTTTCCCCCGTGAAGCAATGCATAGAACAAATAAAGGAAAGTCTGACATCCTGAATTTGTCGTGACAGTCTGATTTTTGTATAACCATTCTGGCATGTAAGAACAAGCTTGAATGTGTTCTCACTTTCTCAGTTCTCTGATGAGATTAACTGTTGACTACACCACAACTCTCTGCTTATGCAAGTCTGAATTATCTTTTTTTTATGAATTTGCTAAGTAATTTTTGCCACTTTTTGTAATACAAAGCTATCTTTTGCTATAGTGAAGACTTGGTCTCCTTTGCAGCTCAAAAAAATTCTGATAGAACACCTGCTCTTAACAATCAAGCTGATCTACTGGAAAAAGTAGCGGTATCTGAGAAGTTCTCCATGCTTCATTCTTCTAAGGCCTTGATTACTGCTGTACAGTACTTAAATACTCACAGGGATTTCTATAATCCAAATCTGCAACGTGGCAGAATGTGAAATTAATCACATGGAAGGACCCATGTGGAAATTTCCACATTTATTTGGCCTACAATCTCTGTCACAAGCTTCCTTTAATCCTAAAGGCAATGAAGTGTCACAATTACTGTTGAGCAAATACAACTGGAGCTTGTGAATTATTTTAGTGAATGTGTGAACCACCCCCACAAAAAAAAAGGGCTTACAAAACACTTCTAGGCCCGTTCCTTACACAGATAGGAATCTTAATTAAATCTGTTCAAACTGTGACTATAAAAGGCAGGAGCTTCTATGTTTAACAAGATTTATCAACCCCTTGCAGTCTCAGACCAAATTTAATAGCAGATGTGGCTGACAGTTTATTTCTAAGACCTCACGTAGTATCTGAAATTCTCCAAAAAATTTCATTTGTCTTAAATCATTCCACCAAGCTTCAAAATAAGGGTTTATTTCCAAATACTCACTTTGGTGATGGTCTTTAAAATAGCAAGTCGATCTTCAGGTGGTGGCAAACCCACATAGAGTGTTTTATCCAGTCTACCAGGACGCAGGATAGCTGGGTCAATTATATCTTAGAGAGGGGGAAAAGAAAAAAAAAATTATCCAGAAATGAGTACACCCTTAGGGAGGCGCACACATGAGAAGGAATACACGCACACTTGTACCAAGATTCAAAGAAGAATTTTTGCCATGATGTGAAGCTCTGAGCATTAAAATAGCCGATTGAAATAGCTGCATCTCTGTCAAGCAGAAGCCTCTACTACCCAGTATGGCTGAGCTGCATCTTCTCAAAAATGGCTCATAAGTACCCGTTTCATCTCTTCACTAATGGAGACAACTCTGTCTCTGGCAATATAGCACTAGAACATTTTTGTGGTTATACCTAGCACAGTCAAGTGAGGAATTCCACATTAATTCATAACAAGAGAAAAAAATGCTTCCAGTTTGTTCTCTTGGAAGAAACTCTACCCTTAGGAACCGTGGCAAATCTGCTAGAAAGGCACAGTGATACATTAAGAATAGCAGGTACACAGGGCCAATCACAAGCATTCATATGTAAACTTAGTTTTACTGGTCATTTGCATTTCTACTACATATTAATTTTCTGAAAGGTAAAATAGGCAACCCATGAAAACACATAACAGAGCTGAACTTCAGATTCCGAATTTTATTGTGGAAAAGTAAGAAACCAAAAATAATCACAAATGTTTCTAGAAAATCACTCAAAGCTTAAACGTGATTGAAATGTCTCGCAGCCTTTTGGGACCACAGGTTACAAGACCAAACTTTCACAAACAGTAAGTCAGGATATAAATACTAAGGACTGCCGGTATAACAAGAGACACCCGAGCATATAACCCCAATTCCTGTCCACGTGCCTGGACGATGTTTCTAAGTGCTTCTTGATGGCCCATTTCCCATCTGTATTACTCGCTCTATTTCACTACGGAATTCTATTGAGTTACCATCCCCGGAGGTATTTCAAAGACGTGTGGATGTAGCAATTAGGGACATGGGTTAGTGGTAACTTGGCAGTCCTAGGTTAAGGGTTGGACTGGATGATCTTAAAGGTCATTTCCAACCTAAATGAATCTACATCCTATGTAGTACGGTAATGTGAACAGCAAAGTCACAAAAGCACCCACAGATGACAAAGAAAACTGTACTTTTAGTATACCAGACTTTTTCTGAAGTCTGTAAGTTACATAGATGTGTTAGGTAGCTATTGCAAGAACCTTATCCAAAAGTAACAGTTGAAAGTTAGACTGAAGTCTTAGGCTGGAAACTATCAAGGATTCCAAATGAAGCTGTCAACACCCTTACAATTCTTACATCCTCTTGACAAAAATGTAGCTAATCCACTACATGTGTTCACGTAAAGGTGAAGTCCTGGGAAAAGTTAAGCTGTTAATCCTTACTGCACAGATGTTTAAAAGAAAAGAAAACAAAACAAAATCAAAAAACCACTACTCAAACCCCAAAACAGAAGCATGGAAGCACAGCTACCCCTTTTTTCCAAATTAAAAAGGTTTGCTTATCTTTGGACTCCACCTCAGTCAAGACTCCAACTACCTGATCCTACCATAACGTAGTCATGATTCACTTTAAAAAGATGTGCATAGTTTTGTGCGACTTATTTCCTCACCTATGCTTAAAGGGCAAAAAGCAGTATGAGATGCATACACTAAAAATTGCCCCACTATCTTTTTCTTGGGCAAAAGTAATTTTTCTCCCCATGATACAGCAGTCACGGCCAAAAGCATCTACACAGGCAAAAAATCAGCTACTACGAATGTGACAAGAATGGTGAGGAAAAAAAACAACCTGATGCATTAATTTAATCCAGACCAGGTGAAACAAGGGTTAAACAGAACCCCTGCCATGGCAGGCCCAGTCAAAGACATCTTTCTTTTCCATCTATGCATAGTGCCATATGAAACTTCATCTTGCCTTTAGCACAAGCGCCCTTTCCTGGTTTTGTGTCTCTGCGGTGGAATTCTTGCTGCATTATGGAGATGAGATAACACAGTTTGCTCAACAGATCAGTTACAAACCTCGAAACAAATACTCTGAATAGGATTGCATTATGATACCATGCACTTGGTTACTTCCCCATTCTAAAGTTTCAAAAGCTCTTTAAAAATACTAAGCTTGACATGCTGAGAACATGGCCTTGCCACGCTATTTGTCCAACAGCACAAAGCTAGCAGTGCGGTCTTAAAGGCACGTCCACCTGTTTGTATGTGAATGACTACACTGCTGACGTGGAAGGAGTTCCCACAACTCATACAGTAGTGTTGGTTTACAATGAGAAGACCATACCAAAATTCAAAACGCTGATCCACACTGCCCATCTCTTTATGAGTCAATACATTTCACTCCACTGGTTCAGGCCTGGGCCTGAAGTTCTTGAAAATCCAAGTCACATAAGGCAGCAAATTAGTATTTACTCATTGGTAAAACTCACTCGTCAGATGCACTTCATATCTCTTTAAAGAATTGAATAATTTTAGGGATTTTACAGAATCACAGAATTGTGGCTGGAAGAGATCTTGAAGATCATCAAGTCCAACTGTTAACCCTGCGCTGCCAAGTCACCATTAAATCATTCTCTCAGCACCACATCTACACATCTTTTATATACCTCCAGGGATGGGTACTCCACCCTGGAGTTACCCTGGGGACTCCCTGACAGCCTGTTCCAATGCTTTGGAACCCTTTCTGTTAGGAAATGTTTCCTAATACCCAGCCTAAACCTCCCCTGGCACAACTTGAGGCCATTTTCCCTCATCCTATCACCTGTTACTCAGGAGAAGAGACCAACCCCCACCTCGCTACAACCTCCTTTCAAGTAGTTGTTGTAGGGAGTGATAAGGTCTGTCCTCAGCATGCTCTTCTCCAGACCAAACAACCCCAGTTCCCTCAGCCATTCCTCGTAGGATTTGCTCTCTAGACACTTCATCAGCTTCATTGCCCTTCTCTGGAGACGCTCCAGCACCTCAACGTCCTTCTTGAAGTGAGGGGCCCAGAACTGGACACAGCATTCAAGGTTGGCCTCACCAGTGCTGAGTACAGGGGGCTGATCACTGTCCGAGTCCTGCTGGCCACACTATTGCTCATACAAGTCAGGATGCTGTTGGTCTTCTTGGCCACCTGGGCACACTCCCGGCTCATATTCAGCCACTGTAGACCAACACTCCCACATCCTTTTCCACTGGCAAGCTTTTGAGCCAACTCCTTCCCCTAGCCCGTGGCGTTGCAGAGGGTTGTTGTGACCCAGCTGCAGAACCCGGCACTTGGCCTTGTTGAATCATGTACAATTGGCCTCAGCCCATCGATCTAGCCTGTCCACATCCCTCTGCAGAGCCTCCCAACCCTCAAGCAAATCAACACTCCCACCTAACTTGGTGTTGTCTGGAAACTCACTGAGGGTGCAATTGATCTCCTCATGCAGATCATTGATAAAGATGTTAAAGAGAACAGGCCACAGTAATGGGGAACACCACTGGTGACCAGCTGCCAACTGGATTTAACTCCATTCACCACCACTCTCTGGGCCCGGCTATCCAGCCATTCTTTACCAGCAAAGTGTGTGCCCATCCAAGCCATGAGCAGCCAGTTTCGCCAGCAGAATGCTGTGGGAAACCGTGTCAAAAGCTTTACTAAACTCCAGGCGGACAACGTCCACAGCTCTTTGCTCATCCCCTAAGCAGTTAGTCTTGTCACAGAAGGAGATCGGGTTAGTCAAGCAGGATCTGCCTTTCATAAAACCATGCTGACTGGGCCTGATCACCTGGTTGTCCTACATGTGCTGGCTGATGGCTCTCAAGATGATTTGCTCCATAACCTTCCCTGGCATCGAGGTCAGACTAACAGGCCTGTAGGACCCTGGATCTTCCTTCCAGCCCTTCTTGTAGACGGGTGTCACCTTTGCTAGCCTCTAGTCAACTGGTACCTCCCCAGGGTTAGCCAGGACTGCGGATAAATGATGGAAAGTCAGTTGGTGAGCACTTCCACTAACTCCTTCAGTACCCTTGGGTAGATCCCATCTGGCCCCATAGACTTCTGTGTGTCTAAGTGATGCAACAGGTCACTGACTATTTCCTCTTTGATTATGGGGGCTTCGTTCTGCTCCCCATCCCCATCTTCCAGTTCACGGAGCTGGACACTCAGAGAACAACTGGTCTTACTATTAAAGACTGAGGTGAAGAAGGCCTTTTCCTCATCCTGGGTCAC
This sequence comes from Buceros rhinoceros silvestris, assembly GCF_000710305.1. Taxonomy (NCBI): domain Eukaryota; kingdom Metazoa; phylum Chordata; class Aves; order Bucerotiformes; family Bucerotidae; genus Buceros; species Buceros rhinoceros. The sequence goes on along the minus strand of NW_010433305.1, from coordinate 5,625 downwards.
CATTTCCAAGCATTCCATCCTGATAAATCATAGTGTTCTCTCTGTATCTATTATCTCAAAGTTTATCTAAACAGAAGAGAGTCAGCTAATCCTGGATACATTTAACATTGAAATGAAATTAAGATACTTAGATACCTCTTTCAAAGCCTATTATTATCTCTCAAGTTTCAAAGTGAAACATGGAAATGTGATAACCCACAGCACTTTTCTTCCAAGCAGTTTTCTCACAGAAAGAATATACTTCTATTATGAGAAATGTCTAGTTAATAATTTTCTGCCTTGGTTTTCTGATGTAGCCAATGACCTTGTCTATGCTGTTAGAAGACAGCAGTGCCATTTTCCAAATATTGTGGCAAAATTACGTAAGAGGACTTGTAGAGTACATCCATTTCTTGCTTTAGTTTTCAAGGTTAAAACAGGCTCTAGCCTCTAGAGAATTATGTAATATGTTTGCTACACTTCTCTCCAAACTACTGCAAAATGTTATCCTCTTCATTAAATTCTATTCAAAGTATCTTTGTATGAATCCCTATCACGTGACATTCTATTGTCCTATAATAAAATCTGTTAGTCTCACACTCATTTCCTGTTAATTATTCATGTCTTATCTCAACTGTACAAATGTCAACAATGTTTATGAAAGTTCAGTGCATACCAGCAATGACTATGGTCCTGAGTCCAAACTTCTCCTACAATCACTACAGCTTTTAAAATCATATTTGAAGTATGAAAGACCTAGGTCCTCACATTCACAATTTTCTGCAAAGTAGGCTCAGAAGCCCTAGAAGGTTTTCTAAGACTCCAGATGAAGATTGCAGTTAACAACACTGCTCCTACCTAACAAAAAAAAAAAGATGTTTTGATAACAAAAAAACATGTGAAAGATACACAACATTCAAGGGCTGGTGAAATGCAGAAATAATCTGTGTGAATTAGAACTACCATGAATTAAATTGTTCCATGCCTCACATATTAGGTGTTTTTCTTAGATCTTATCTTGCCTTCAATTCAGCAACATGTATAAACAGGTGTAAACATAACAAAGAAAAAACCCAAACCAAACCTGTAACTGTTGTCAGAGCCTGAAGATTATGCTGCTGATGCCTTGGTCAGCGTTTCTCTACAGAGTTTATAAATGTTCAAAGCACGGGAAGTAAGAAAAGAGCAGAAAGCAGCAGTATCCAATACTGAAACTCACACTAGTAACTATAAAAGTGTGGGAAATTACAGACCTTAGTTAACAGTAGTGCTTAACAGTTTTGGAAGTATGTAGTCTCAGATTTGGGGAAGGAAGTAGACTGAAAAAGCATGTAATTATTCTGACCCATAGAATTTCCAACAGGACATGACATTTCTGCCTCTTTTTTCTTTTTCTCCTCTCTTTCTTTTCAATGACATTGAGTTCTTTAAAAGTTTAATTCTCTCAGACAAAGTTTGACATTGGTCCTGCATTTAGGTGGAAAGAGATTGAGTTGGGAATACTGCATCCCTGCTAATTTAGCTGTAGTCAAGAAAGTTGTACAGAGGACTTTCGAAGTCACTAAGTGCAAAAAACATGCAAACATCCTGCTTTCAAGGACAGATCAAAGGCTTATTTCAGCACTGCCAGAGTAAGAATTACCACTTGCAGACTGTATATGATAAACAAAGGAACCAATCTATTGGGCCTGCCCTTTTGGCAAAACAGGAATTAGAATGTTGCAAATCCTTAAAGGTTATTATAAAAAAAAAAAAAAAAAATTGTCAGTCCTCATCCATGGGGTATATAAAACACCACCGTTTCACAATAATACCTCTTCACAGGTGCTAACTTCACACTGGAACAACTGTACCAGGAACATACCTTGCTGCCAAAACTGGTTGAGCCACTACTGCCCTACTGCTAAGTACTATTATTCTTTATAATAATAATATTTTTATAAGAGAAGACTCTTCTTTTGGCATGAATTGTCTCCTATGACAACATACACTAATGGTCAGGAACAGTCCCAGTAACCAACTATAAAAGCTGCCACTCACACAACCACTCCAAAAAAGAATCATCTTGAAAAGCCATTTTATCTCCCATTAAATTACACTAACATGGATCAAAAGAGATGAGATCTCACATTTCAGTATGCTGACCCCGTGGAAGATTTCAGGACGTTCTGCTGGGACACATATATTATTTAGATTTATATTACACAACGCCCTAGCGCCTCTATTGACAACTATGACAGAAAAATCTTTCATACAAATGTCAGACTTATAAGCAAAAGAGATTTTCAGGCACAACAGCTTTTATTGTTTGCAGGAATAATTTAAATATACTAGCCAGTACAAGCTCTGTT
>NW_010433305.1:0-3167 GCF_000710305.1 Buceros rhinoceros silvestris | reverse complement strand
TAATATACTCTAGCCAGTACAAGCTCTGTTTCTCCTGCAGACGTCTCTTCAGACATTTTGCTCTTAGGGTGGTAAGGGAGCTCTGGTGAACGCTGCCTCTTCCTAAGCCCCATAAACAGTGAGTAAACTACACAAGAGAAAAAAAAAAAAAAACTTTCCCCAATTTAACAATACCTTCAGTAAAAGTTGTTCTCATAAAAGCCCCATCAATTGGAAACTATATTTTTCACGCTGACAAATGCAAATATCACAGCAAACGTTTGTAGACAAAACCTATCCGAAGTGTTACTCATACATACAGCTGAAATCCTTTTGAAGCATCCTATCCAAACTGCATGATCATTCCCTCCTCTAGCAAAAATTTGATGTGTCAAGCTTTGCCATTCAGAAAAAAAATATTTTATTGCATTAGCAAAACCACTCCTTTATCTAGATACAATTCAGTTCCATTTACAGAATTTCAGATACGTTCATACTCTTTAATTTGGTTATTATATTTGTTTTCCCTGCCTTTGCATTTTCTTTACATTTGGCATTTTTTACCTCGAATTCACTTTTTTTCATTGGTGTCACTGGCTAGTAATACATTGCTTTGAGTTCATGCTTTACAAATTTCCCAGCTTCCTTCAAATATTACTTAAACTCTCTTTACTCAGGAAAGTTTCATAATTTTAGCTACTTGACTATAGTAAAACAGTACATAGTAAATCTACCCTGCAGCTACAGGTAGGGTAGCTTGTTCTGTAGCCAGAACAAGGCAACAGTGGCTTTTTAACACTGAAAAAAAAAAGAAAAACAAAAAGAAATCCCCAAACCACTGCAGAAGTGCTTTAGACCCACATAATAGTAAACCCTATCCAGTACAAGGGGTATAAAGGGGTGGATTGACAATTGCACAAATGTCTATTTCACATATGCATGAAAATTAGACCCATAAGCAAGTACTGAATCAGTGTAAATCTTAACCCAGCAAGGCTGGGAATTAGGACAAACCTGCCATACACAACTATTCATATCTCAAAATTAACATCTGAGCAACATTTACACTAAACTGGTCCTTGTAAAGCTACTAAACTCCTTGCACTTGGCTGCCTCTAGGAGCACAGTCATAATGCTTAACAGTGCCATGTAGACACACCAGCTCTGTAAGTTCTCACCTGTGTTTATCTGTGGCAGGAAGTCAAGCTAGGTGGTTCCTGAGCTTCAAAAGTATTGGAATTCACCCCCCAAGCTACCAGTCTGAGATAATTACCAGTTTACAGCAGCAATTAGATACCAAGCCCAGAGAAACACTAACAAACAAGGCTGCTTGATATAAATACTTGCACTAGCACAACTGACTTAGCCAGAGATCTCTTTCCTGAGGCAGCCTGGTGACACTAGTAATAACACCCTTGGCACATCCAACTCTATCTATATATAGATGTGCTACATTCTATAACCTTATTCTCCTTTCTACTTTGGATTAGACAGGTCAGAATCATCAACCTCATGCCAGGAAAATTTACCACTTTAAATTAAAGAATTTCTACAAGCAGATATAGATTTAAGCATGTATGACTCACACTTCACCCTGTAGAAAGCTTCATAGTCTGTCACGATGCAAAGAATTCAAGAGAAAGGAAAAATTTTTCTCAAAATTTTTGAATTTTTTGACCATTGGAAAAACCAAAAAAGGCAAGCAGAAAACTATGAGGTTGCTTTGGATAGAAAAATCAATGCAAGCAACAAAAAAATATTTAATTTATATTTTAGTTCTCCTTCGTTCTTCTGTGTTCCAAGGATATAATCCAAAGTCCACTTAAGTCAAAGGTTTTTCAAAGCATTTTACAGCAATGGTATCAGGTGTTAATTAAGACACATTTTAAAGAGATTACTTCTTCTCACACTCTCACAGGAATGTGGAACAGATTAATTGATCAGAAAAGGTTTGGCTTTGAGGAGACACTGTAATTTCAAGTACAGAACAAGGGTAGTTATAGAATTCAAGTACATAAGAATGCATGATTTCATTAGACGAGAACAACGGACATCTGATTTATCTTGTTTATGATTTTTGAGTCCTTACCTGGCCTGTTTGTGGCAGCCATAATGAAAACCTGCTGACGATTCTCCAGACCATCCATCTCTGTGAGCAACTGGTTAACTACTCGGACGCTGGCTCCTGACTTTAAAAGGAGAAGTTTGTCAACAAAATTGAGGAAATAATGGGAATGTGAGTATTTCAGAGTAAAAGAAGCAAAAGATCTACTAGCTCCCTGCCCTGAAGTACCACTCAAAGTTTTTTTTCACATGTGCGATATAGCTGCATTCTGGATTTCTACAGTCATACTCTTGGCATATTTCCACGCCAAATTCATGCTACCTATGCACCTACCACACATTTTGACATGTGGCAATCCTTTTCTTTCCCATTAAAAATCCAGGGCTCACTTCAAGTACATACAGATATTTACACTTATCATTCTCATATTTACTTCAACAAGAACTCCCAAAATTTCTTATTATTAAATTTTTTGGGGAAAAAAAAGTTATCAAAATATTTAAACCTCTGAAACTGCAGTTTTAGCAGATGAGCTACTCAGAATTCAATGTTAACTCCATAGTAGTGACAACAGTCCTTCTGTTAAAGTCATGACAACAATACCTGAATAGAACTGTACTCACCTTGTCTGCTGAAAAAAAAAAGCATCTTTTCTTTCAGCCATCAACATACATGCACCACTACAGTATCATAAAACAGATGCATTTCCTCTGCACAAAGAGCAGAGCAGCTTTCCTATCAACACACTTAAGAGTTTGTGCTAAGGCTGCTCCCCCAAAAGTAGAAGTTAATCCTAGTTGTAGGTAGTTCCTATTGCAAAACAACAACAACAAAAAAAATTGAGACAGAAAAAACTTCATCAAGTGGAACAGCTCTGAAGTCCAAAGCATTCCACTTATGCTCCTGCGTCAAAGATCTTCTTAACCCCGTTTCACGTTCTTCAAATAAATACAGACTTCATGCAAGCATTAGTTGCATACAGGTGTCAGGATATGGCCATAAATTAAACACGGTTTTAAACTGCACTCCATCTTTTCCTATGGCTCTACACAGCCAAATTGCTGGATGTACACACATTCTCTGGATATTTTTTCTAAGTATTAAAATCATAAATAATAAAATT
>NW_010433304.1:62508-63513 GCF_000710305.1 Buceros rhinoceros silvestris | reverse complement strand
TGGCCGTTAGACTGACTCCTCTCATTACTTCCTCAAATTGAAAACTCTACCATCTCATGATTGCCATGGCCTTCAGCCGTATTGTCACCCACAAGTCCTTCTCTGGGAACAGCAGGTCTAGAACGAAGCCTTCCTTTGTTGGTTTACTCGCCAGGTGTGCGAGCAAGTTGTGTTCCACACGCTCTAGGTACCTGCTATACTGTCATTATGGTATGAAATATCCTATTGGCTGGTTCCATCAGGCTATCCTGGCTCTGGAAGTTAACCTTATCCTTGCCAAACACAGGTCATTATCCACGCCTTATTCTATACCATCTACATCATACTCCCATCCACTACTTGACCTGTCCTATATATACACACACACACACGTGCACAGATACCGTTCTTTTAGTTTATAGGGCATCCATCTAATGTGTCCTTTGAGTTCACTTATTTCATTACTTTTGGGCTTCGCTTGTCATAACGGTTTCATGAGACGTGATGTTGGGTTGTTTTAAGTTGCATCTAGAGCTTGAGACTCATAATTCTGGCATAGCCTATACTCACTGTCTGTGGATTGAAGATATTGACCCTGTCGTAATTACTGGGCACCAGCTGATGAAGTCAGTTTGAGTTTCATCATCACTGCCCCTTGCTCAAAGTCCGTCCCTCATGGATCTGTATTTAGTATTCAGTATGTTACAATGCACTCGCCATAATGACAGCTGAAATCATTTGCGTATGTCGCAGCTCACTCGGGGCAGGGAATGAGTGATCACATCCGGCTCTACCTTTCCCTCCTGTTCTTATGGTGGTCTTGGTTCATCATCATCCCTCACTAAGTGGACTGATGATTTTTGCAGATTTCTTTTTCTCTTTAGGGGTGACTGTTATCAGCACGGGTTGGTTCCCTGGTTCAGCTGCAGTGCCTGCTGCCAGGATCGGAGGAGCCACAGTGCTGCTGGTCTGTTTTTAGGCCCAGAAACCTTCTCCTCCCCTCAGGGATACTGAATAGTGTTCAGC
>NW_010433304.1:43902-62302 GCF_000710305.1 Buceros rhinoceros silvestris | reverse complement strand
GGGCTTAGTAGGCACGGGCCAGGTCCCAGCACATAGCAGTGATTTGTGTCTCTCTGGAGTTGCCCAGCTGACAACATATTTTTTCCAAATATTTTAGTAGTTCATCAGGATCTTTTACTTGTTCAGGGGTAAGCTTCCAAAACATTGGAGGGGACCATTATCCTAGGCACTTGCCCGTGCTCTCCCACTCACCTGGCCACTCATAACTCTCCCACCTTGGGGCGGATCTCTGGGTGGTGTTTTTAAAAAACTTTGTGTAACCCTAAACAGGACCTGAGACATGTTCAGAAGATGTAACAGTAAGAGCAAACTGGCCTGGCCATTGCAAGGATAGCCAAAATTCTCATATGTCTTTCCCATAGATCAAGTGAGGATACTAATAAAGGACAATGCCGCAGAAAAATTCTAAATTATCCTTGTAACCAGTGGTATAACTGTATCGTAGGCTGACAACTTCATATGGAGCAGCATGATAGTCCTGATCTGTCTCCCAGAGATAAACATCACCACAGGGAATACATGGTGTGCGTAAAGGTTTACGTAACACCACCATGTGAGCAAATGGCCCAACATGGTGACCATGGACTTCTTAACTAATAGACAGAGTGTGCACAGCAAAATTGTTCTAACATGCTTGGGTCAATCTGTCATTATCTCAACCCTTCATATTGCCCCACATTAGGTGCCAAATAGGACTGTTGTGATTTGAACCCAGTTGACAAGTAAGCACCACTCAGTCGCTCACTCTCTAGCCTCACCTTATATATACACTGGGCATGACATCAGTATGGTATGAAATATCCCACTGTCTATCCTGGCTGTGGATATTAACTCTATCCCAGAGGAGTCCAGGGCAGATATCTTGGTTTAAATGACCCATAAGCTTTAGCACTGCTCAGGTTGTGTTTATAGGGGGTAGTTTTCTGTAAAGATGCTCTAAAGCTCCACATAATCATTGCTCAGCTGAGGAAAAGGCAGGAATAGGGATGATTTGTGGAGTGAAAATAACAGAAGTACCCAGTGGCACATAGGTTGCTTCTCTTTTTAGGCTTCTATTTTTCCTAGGAATCTATGTGGGGACTTGCACTACAACTTCATCAAGGCCTCCTGGGTGATGCTGATGAAGCCCCAAAACATGTGCTCGTTTTCCTCAGATAGGAGCTGCCTCGGCACCTCCAGATGAAAAGCTGGTTTTGAGAACTGGGGATTACTCTGAATGCGAATTGTCACTTCTGGTTTTCTTTCTTAGCGTAATTAACTACCAACCTTACCCTAGGATCCTGACAGGTCCATTTCTTCTTTATGGTGAAACCAGATGTAAAGTGCTCTGAAGCTGAAGGTTTCCTGGTAACTCTGCTTTAGGTTGTACACGTTCATGGAGAACCACCACAGTACCAGATTTTTATCACGTGTTTGTCCCCTTTCACAGGAACCCCAGTTCCTTTGGTGTTGAAGTGCCTTATGAAGATAAGAAAAAGGAGTAGAGGATTTTGGCTAGCATGTCAAGAGCTCACGACTCCTTTTTGAAGTTCAGGCCAGTAATACTAGTAGCTTGTTTTTTACCACTTGTTCAGTGTTTTCTTCAGCCAAGTTTGCTGCTTATTGAAAGTGAGTTCCCTTTTAGCCATGCTTTGGTGTAATTAATATAAATGCCAGTAAGTGCAGTTGCTTTTTTGATATGTTCTCCTTCCACTTTATTATGGATTGATCTGTTTAGTTTATGGGGACCATATAGCAAATACGATACTTTGATTTTATTTATGAGCATGTGGCTCTGTTTTCTGTATGAGCACTATGGGTTGAAGTTTCTCAGTGCAGTATAGCAACATTCTCAAGGAGCTCTACTTGCTACAGCGAGCCAAGATTAAAGTTGTTCCTGTATTCTAATACCATAGTTATATTGGGAGAGTTAGTGTAGGGTATGGCCATTTCAATCATGTCTTGGAGTTCTGTCAGCTTAAGCAGTTCTGTAACACTTGGTTTATATTTATAAACTGTGTGTTTTGAAATATTTCTGTTTTGCCCCATTAAAGTTTGCTTTGCAGGCAACCTTCAGCCTTGCTGAGGTGTAGCTTTTTGTGTAAGGAGTTTTATTTTAGTTCAGCGTTTAATGGAGAACCAGTCTAGAAATGTGGAAACCTTTTCTAGATTGATGCATCCTGTGTTCTGATACACATCCTTTTCTGTTACTGGGAGCAAGGGATATCTGGGTAGGACACGTCAGTCCAACTTACAAGACAGTTTTAGCAGAAATAGTTAAAAAGTGCACATACAATGATCTCTCCGAGGTGAGATAAGGAATGTTTTAAATGTATGTGGAACAAAAACGATCCGGTCAATGTGCAAAATCTTAGTTTTCTTTCCTTGAGAGCCCTAGTAGTCTCATTTTGCAAAACTTGCAAATCAATCTAATGTTCTGTTCCTAAGACTCGGATTTTTAAATTTTTTTTTTACTCACAGGTCTCAACTTACTGTTAGCAATTTAAAATTATTGCAAACACTTATAAATTATTGAAATTAAAGGATTTTGTTCTTTGTATTGAGACTTTTGATATACACGGTTTTTTATTCTTTTTCTTTTCATAGAGTTGTAAAGAGTTTACTGAAAGATTATTTCCCATTTATTTAATTTTCAGATTTTAATCTTTAGGGATGAATTTGACACTAAGTACATTATAGTAACAATAAAACAATTTTCGTGTGCCATGCTCTTTCAAATGCATTTTAAGATCTCAGCTATGAGGCAATGATAATAGGTGGCTTAAAACCTCCTAGTCTGGGTAATTTGAGGATAAAAACATTTCTGGATAACCTTGATAGTAGTTTAATGTGTAACTAGCCATTATATGTAATTCAGAGGGCAAATGAAGTTGTAGCAAGTGAAATCATGATGCCAGGCCATCAAGAGTTTGTTAAAATATATTAGTTTGAAAAGAGAAGCTGACATGTCTGCATTTATGTGCATGCAGTTGATTGTTCTTGGAGGAGTGGGTTGTGCTCAGGAGTATGCAGTGGTGTTTGCAAGCTGCTGGGCCACAGGCATGGTGGTTTTTTTTTTTTGTGTGTCCAACACAGCATCTGTGCTGGAACTTACCTCATCCATTGCATCTGACAAGGGCTCGGTTAACATTTTTGTTCCTTCTGTTAATAATGCTGTGACCTTTGCTTTTCTCTTCTCTACTTTCTCTGCCTCTCGAAGAGCTTGGTGTTAGGCTGGTGCTGTTACAAACAGCAGGAAAGCTGCTGCTGGACCCTGTGGGTTTCTTTAACTGCGTTAAGGAATCAATTATCTTTGAATGGTTCTGCTTCCTGATTTAGGAGCTGTCAAGTGATCTAAGTTAAATTTATATGGGGCTGAAAAGTCCCTGGTCTGAACTCAGTCTGAATCAGTCTAAGTCATTTTATGAGCCAAATCTGTAGCCATTGATTCCTTTCTATTGCTCCATTAAGTATGTGGGTAGGCTGCATGTCTCATGAAGCATTTTTGTTACCTCTTTTTTTTTTACCCTGAGGCAGCTTATCCTAGCTTGCTTTATCGTGTGGCATCATGCTTTAGTTTTGGTAATTCTGATGAGGTTTGATTATGCATTGTTTACCTTCAGACGTGGTAAGAGTTGGTTTTGGATGGCACTTGAGACTGAAGTTGCAGGATATGGAAGACCAAGTCTTTCTTGCTTTATTGGTCATCTCAGTTGCAGAAATTTAAGTTATAGTTTCCGAGTTTGTGTAAGAGAGAATTAAGTTCATGCTTGTGCTCTGTATTATGACGTGCATATCAAGCAGAGTTGTTTGTAATTAACAAGTAAGTCTGAGGTGTGATCTTTAATGTAGAGATTGAGTAATTTATGCATAGATTAAAAAAATGCTAAGGATCGGGGGTTTAATTTACACAACAGGATTAGAAAAAATGACTGTGGTTTACTTAGCAAATGTTACTGTGAACGTATAGATCTAATGACAGAAGGTCTTATCTGTGCTTGCAAGTAGCCAACAGATAAAACACACTCTATCTCTCTGCCGCGACAACACTGTTTTTTGCCTGACAGACTGTTCCATTCTACATAGGGGGGAAAATGTAATTAAAGGGAGAAAATTGAATTTGGAAAAGACTTAGTATGCTATCTTGCTTTTTCCCTTACTAAATGTAGGATTAGTCATGATTGCATGTCATGGTTATGTCTTACATAAATGAAAAAATTGCTCTTTATTTCTCCAAGTGACCACTTGAATAAAGAGTACTCTAGTAGCAGAAGATGACCCAGGTCATCTGCAACATAGAGTTTCAGTCAGATAGTCAAATATACGCTGATTATTTAGATGTATCTATCTTAAAAAATATAAGTAAAGGAGCAGTGGATTTAGCCTGTTTGTTTTTGTCATTATTTTTATTGTTTTAACTTTTCCTTTGTAGCTCTTAGAATCTGACTCTGAGAGGGATCTTGTCTCTGAATTTTTGCTGGATGAGGACTTTTACTGTGTGGAAAGGGAAGAAATGGCAAATGGGAAGGCATACTCCCCTTGAGTGCCAGAACTCATTGCAGGATCTCAAGTTGTTTTTTTCTTAATTACATTATTTAAAGACAGATCAGCATTATGGATTTCCATTAATAAGAGCATAGCTAGACCAGAGACAGCACTGCTGCTAGGCTGTTGCAGTCAGTTGGCAGCATGATTATCTCTAAAAGGAAAAATGTCATTCATTATTGTGGCAGCAGGGCCTGGCAGGGTGCCTCTTGGGAGCGAGGAGCCAGGACAGAAAGCTGGTTACAGGATGGCAAAACAGAAGTAGATGGGAATAGAAGAAGCAGCATTTAGCAAGTCAAAGTGATCTTTTCCTGATGTGAGGACAGAGCCAGGGTGGAGGGGCGAGGGCAGTGGTGATTTCCTGTTTGGGCAGGGGAGTTGGAGTAGAAGATCTTGAGAGGTCCTTCCCAATCTTCAGCAGTTCTGAGGTTTGTGTAGAGGAGCTTGCAGATGGGTTTGAGAGCACATGTGCAAGCTTCTTGCAGCCCTGCTTCTTTCCTGCTCTTGCGTTTCCCAGACTGTTCTGCCCACCATCAGAATTTGCTTTCCTGGCTTTGCTGAGCTTTCTCTCTGCTGAACTGAGCTTGGAAGCCATAGAGATGTCGTTGCTGGAGGGAGCAGCAAGACCAAAACCACTGGCTGTAGGAACATCATTGGTTGCTTTGATCTACCACATCACTTCATTCAAGTGTTTTCCTTCCTTTTCCCTTCTGAAAGTGTTTAACATCCCCTGGAATTCCTGTAGATAGAGATAGGTACACAGGGAGGAGCACAATGACAATTGACACTAAGAAAGCTTCTAGTCTTGCTTTTGATTTCAGCTACATTAATGTAAATCTAGACTTTTATTAGGATTCTTTTGGCTGACATCTCTTTAACTGTTACCATTTAGCTGGCCCTAGTGGAATAATGAATGCAGATGTGAGAAGATTGTGTTAGCATACTTAATTAGAAATTAATGTTTTAACGTTGGAATTCACTCTTTGAAGTGGAGGGAGTTAGTGTTCAGTTGCGGCCATCGCGTGATGGGGGCATTCTCCCCAGCTGCTTAGGCTTTCACTAGAGCAAAAGTGTACAGGACCTACATGAGGCTGTAGCCCCATGGCATGAGTTTGTCATTAAACATTTGATACTCAACAGGTATCCTTACAGAAGGGAAATCTGCTTTATGAAAAGGTTTGAATTATTTCTTTCTTGTGTTTCCTAGATGCAACGGCAGAAATAGTCATAAGCGTATAGTACTTTGTCTCCCAGTGTATGTCATTCACATCCAAACCAGAGATGTTCAGACAAATTATATACTTATGAGAAGATGGCAAGGAAGGGCCTGCACAGGAGCTTGCTGCCTAGCTTGCTTTTTATGATTCCCTCCTCTGGGATCAGCCTTGCAGACTGTGCTTCTTAGTTTAATATGACGGATCTCATTCTGTAAATTTTCATGTGAACGTGCCTTACTGTGGTGTGTATTTTTACCAACACTGCTGTAATTTCCTGAGTAAGCTGTAGTTGGGTAATTGGGGAAGAACTCAGACTTTCTAATGTCATGAAGGTTTGCTACAGCATGATTAAAACTGGAGAGTATTGTTGAACTTGTGTTCCTAATAATTGCTGTAGACTAGCCTCTCCCATGCTTTAATGACTGTCAGGTATCATTGAAAGCCCAAAAGATTCTCACTGTTACATTCTGGGGTTTATTTAGAATGCTTAACATCTCTCAGAAGCTTCTGAAATGTGGTATTTTTATTTTGTGTGTTCCTTTGGTTTTAATTCTTCGATGATCCCTCTTTTCAGATTTCAAATTATAATCTATTTCCTGATGCATTGCTGACGCCCCGTGAGCCATGTCAGAAGTACTTCCAGGTCAGATGCCCTTTAAAAGATTCTGCTATGCAAATATGTGAAACTTTCCTCTTCTTTTCCTCCTTCATCTTCCCAGGCCCACATTTCTCTTTCATTTTGCACTTACACATGGAAAAGTGCAAGCACTTTCTTTTCTTTTTAACAGTGCCTTTTTGAATAAACTATTCAGCTTTTGCTATTTCTATAAAAAATACAATGCAAAAAGGTCTTATGAGAGATAAAGGCAAATTGATCATGTGCTGTTTTCTCTTTGCAATGGTATTTTGTCTCCTAGAGCTGTAAAGTTTATGACAAGATTGAAGAACATCAATAAAAGTTATTCAAGTAATAGCGTTATTTGCATTATTATGATCCTTAGGAAGTTGGGACTGCTTTGTGTTAAACACATTATAGTGGTATATTAATCTATGCCTGTGGGTATATTTCTAACTGTTAGAAGTATGTGGTTGAGACTTTGTTTTAAAAAGTAGGCAAGCGAAAACCGTTAATGGATTGCTATGACAGATCTTCTACCTACTTAACTGCTGTCTTGAAGTACCAATCCTTTAATATGTTATTATATTCCCAGTAATGATAGCATCCCAATTCTTCTTAGTTTTTCAACAGAGTCTAAATATTTTTTAATATATTACCCCATTTTTACTTGCTGATCACTCATCTGCTTTAGCTAAGATATACCTATCAACTCGGTGATTCCTGGTCTGCTTTTCCATTTGTGCTTGCTTTTGAGCAGAATGCAGAGGAGCTGAAAAATGGGTGCCCTGTGCCAGTGGTGTTGTCCTTGTCTGTAGCCAGCAGCATGAGGAGTTGCCCAAGCAGGGAGAACGGGGTCTGCCAAGGTGGGGTGCCTGGGCACGGGTCCCCTGGCACGGGATGTTGGTTAGCTGGGGAGGGGTGCAGCACCAGCGCATGTTAAAGTACCCTTGTGGCAAGGGGGGCAGGGTTGGTGGGAGAGCCAAGATAGAAGGTACAGGAAGCCAGTGATTGGAATTTTGGTCTTGAAATTACAGGAACGAGTTGCATTTCCTGGAAGTTTTTAATTAAAATTGAGCTTTGCTTTCTCTGGGAAAGATGGTGTGTTTCAAGCATCACTGTGTCCTGTATAAAGGAGGAGGGACAGGCTATAGCTCTTCCTGCATATGCTGTTCTCCTACACAATCTAGGGGTTTTTTCAGTGTATTCGAGCATTTCCTTGCATTCAAACATTTTCCAGCACTTCAGTCCTGGTCTGGTAGCAACTTCTGCAAGACCAGCCCCTTCACATCTGTATTTCTGGTTCTTTTTTTTTTTTTGCTTCTTTTGCTGCTTCCCTTTTCCCCCCCTCTATATCTGTTTCCAAGAGTGGAGAGAAGCTGGCTGTGCGTATCCAAGAGCCTGGCTGGGAGTGCAGGGTGAGGGCCAGAGAGCTGTCCTTTGAGAGGACAGCCTGCTCCTCTCTGCGTGCATCTTGTGGGACTGTTTGCATGTGGATTGATTATTTGATTAATGGATCATTCTGTAGGGGATCAGCAAGGGAGGTGGTGTCTAGTGGAAGGTTGATTTTGACATTTTTCTGCTTATGATCTTACAGAACCTGACTTAGCACCCAATTTACAAACAGTGCTTGGGTCACAAAGACTTCTGGAGGCTTTGGCTCAGTCATTCATCAATGTGCCAATGTTAATCATAAATCCATGTGGGTATTTTATCAAGCAGATTAGTAAAACATAATACACTGTTTCTATGTGCTTATTAAAATATTTTTGAATAAGTGAAATGCTACAGCAGGAGACTGACTAAAGATAATCTGGCAGACAGATGCTTAAGCTTTATCTAGGAAGATTATTTTTTAAGAAATTTGTTCAGTGGTAAAATTAGTGGCAAACATTACATGAAGCAGCTCACTTGTAATAAGGAACAAGAATAAATTTAAGTCTTGTTCCAGATTGTGGCAGTTGTATTTATTGATTAAAAAAAATGCTTGTTTTAGTTTGCTGAAGCATGAAGTAAAACATAATCTAGTGAAATCCATAGATACTGTGCAAGACCCTAAGTTTTAAAAGGTCAGGCAGTGGGTCAAAATTATCCTGCCCTATTAATTTATTATTTATAATTCCTGATTGTCAGACTTCTGATTCAGAAAAAAATGTAAAGCAGCCGGTCCATTGGCCATTTTGTGTTTTTTAGATTAAAACATGTGCTTTGGTAACATTATGTAGGATCAGATCTGACCTAAGGTTTACATTAGAATTGGTTGGTTTTAGGCAAGATGCAGAAAGCAACATTTGTGGGTGTAATTATGAGAAGTACATTCATAAAGGTCCTTTAAATTATGTGATGGTTGTGTTTTAGAAGTCTTTTGTGGCTAAAGCTGAAATTGTCAATAGGATGTTTGTGAACTGTTACTCAAGCTGATGGTTTTTGTACAGTGTGCTTGGGGCCATCTTCTGAAGAATTTGAGCTCGGTCTAGGCTGACTAGCTGGGGCTTAAGGAAAGGGCAGACATGAAAATTTTTAAAATTTAGTTTAAATTCTGAGTTTTAGAAGTTACACTAGAGGGGTGATTCAAGGAATAGAGTATATTTGGTCTGCTTGGTTTAGAATAAACTAGAGCAAAGTGTGCAGCTTTGACAGCGCATCAAAGAATGAACGCTAGCAACTGTGTGTGCATTTAGGTAACATTGTGAAGTGCTCCTTTTCACTCTGTCTATATATATGTTCTTTTAAAACCCATATATTTAATCTCTTGTAAATCTCCACAGCACTCAGTTCTATCATATATCAAATATACAAGGATGCAACACAACTCAGCTGGAATGATCTGTCATCGGCTTACTCTAATTACAGCTTGTCATTCCTGGATAAGCCCCAGACATGTTTTTATATGCAATATAAGCAGTCCGTGATATTTGAGAGTTAGAAACAACAGAAAGGGCGTTTCATGCTGTGGCAGATGTGAGTGATTTATTAATTGGCCTCTAATTTGGTTGCCGGGTGTCAAACAACAGTGACTACTACAGAATGTAAATTGAGGTGTTCATGGAGTATTTGTGCAGATTAGTGGAAGCCATAAATAGGCAGTACAGGAACAAATCGTGGTTTTAAAAAGATACCTTTTTTTGATTATTTTTCATAGTCTAAAAGTCTGTTCCCTCTTAACAGTTTTTCAAAATGTGAGCTGTGTTTCTGGCATCAGAAACTTGTCTACAAGTAGAAAAAATGAATGGTTTTATTTCATGGTGGAATATGTGTACTGTGCTGTAGGATGTATGTTTTATTCTTAAGCTGGAATTTTGTCAGCTGTAGAAATAGTGAGTGTTCTTAATTTCTGGAGTGGCCTTTTTTTTAAAGCTGATTGAATTAGTGCAGGATATTTTGTCACGGGATTTTCTCCTACCCTGGAAATCAAATACACCTTTGTGAAACTTGTATTCCCTCACTTCTGACCACCTGCTTCCCCCCTCAAAAAGAAGGAGGGAAAAAAAAAAGCACAGGGTGGGGGAAAGAAAATGCAGGTGTTGAGGCAACAGCTGACTGGCCACGCAGGCTTAAAATTAACAGTACTTGAGTTCTACCCTAGATGAAAAAGGAGCAGCATCTGCTTGCGGTCTGCTTAGAAATTTCTCAAATGTTCTGCTTCTTAGTGATGCATGCCTGAGGAGTTCTTCCACTCCTCATCAGACGTAGAAGTGAAATACTACAATATAATGGGTTTAGAGATGACTTCTGGAGTCCCATGCATTTGCAAAGGGTGCCTCTCCTGTCCCCAAGCCTGCCTGCAGCAGAACCTGATGTGAAAAAACTACCCTAAAACTGCCTCGTATAGGTCAAGCTTTCTGTGTTTTCTCAGCTTCATGGTCCTGATGATTATTCTTTATTTTTTTTTCTGCCTCTGTTTTTCCTTATTTAATAAGCTAAGCTTTTGTCTATTCTCTTAACCAGTTAGGTTGTGATAATTTTCCTACTGTAAAACAATCATGTAAAGTGCCTTATCCCTTTAGCCAGAAGCCCTAGCAAAATAGTAAAGTATATAATGAGAGTGTTTCATGACTTGTCTCTCTGGTTTTTCTAGTTGATTCTGGCGTGGACGCGTTGGCAGTGTTTATGGCAAGCAGCAGCACGACGGATGTTGTGAATCGCAACAACCCTGCCACCCCACCAAACACCCTTAACCTGCGCTCCTCTCATAACGAACTTCTGAATGCAGAAATTAGGCACACAGAGGCCAAGAACAGCACTCCTCCAAAATGCAGGAAAAAATATGCACTGACTAACATTCAGACAGCCATGGGTCTTTCTGATCCAGCAGCACAACCCCTTCTGGGGACCAGCTCTGCTAATATCAAGCTGGTGAAGAATGGAGAAAACCAGCTTAGGAAAGCGGCTGAGCAGGGACAGCAGGATCCCAACAAAAACGTCAGTACCACTGCGGGCATAAACGTAACTTCTGAGAAGTTTGAGGGCAAAGAGCCAATCCCACAGGATTCATCTGGCTGTGAAATATTACCCTTGCAGCCAAGGAGGACCAAGAGCTTCCTGAATTACTATGCGGATCTGGAGACATCTGCTAGAGAGATAGAGCAGAGTTTTGTTGGGATGGAAGATAAATCTGCACAAAGCAACAGTCAGGCTTCTACTGTTCTTGTCAATGGGGAAGTCCTGCCCCGGAAACAAAATAAGCTGTCTAGCCCAGAGGATGGCCAAGTTGCAACCGTGTCATCAAGCCCTGAGACTAAAAAAGACCATCCGAAAACTGGGGCCAAAACAGATTGTGCCCTCCATAGGATTCAAAACCTGGCCCCAAGCGATGAGGACTCCAGCTGGACTACGCTGTCCCAGGACAGCGCCTCGCTGAGCTCTCCTGATGAAACAGGTGCGTAAGTAAACCACTGTTTTAGCAATACGTTGCTTAGCTCCTCTCGGCTGGCGGCTGGAAGGGGAGGTGTGATTTAGTGGGGAAGTGAATTGCATTGAAACGCAAATGCTGGGCTTGCACCCCGTTCCTTCTCTGCTTGGGAACACTTGGCAGCCTCCTGCTTGATCCTAGTGGCTTTACTGCTGTTTTGGGAAAGGCACCAGCTAATGCTATAGACAGGGTCCTAAAAATATGCTAAAGACACCTTTTGCTAGTTTATAAGTAATTGCTCTTCGCTAATCAATAAATATGTGTTGTGAGTAGTACGTGGTTGTCTGGAGATGCTAAAGTATGGAAAGCTGTCTACGCACAACAAACAAACTATCCTGAGCAATGATTTTCAGGTTCAGCAAAGATTTTTACTTTTCTAAGTAAAGTGTCCCCCCTCTGCCCCAAGTCATTTGATGATGCTCTTATGTAAAAAAAAAAAAAAAAAGTCCTCCCAAACCTTTAATTTCTCTGTTTGGGGTGTGGTTTTTTGGCAGTTTCATACCATAACTCAGAAGCTGAAACCATAGCATTTCATATTTCGGAAGCCTGGGGTCATTAATTATTTTAACAGCAATGATGAATTCTGTATTGGCATTATGTTTAACAATACATCTGCATTATTTTTAAAACTCTAGAGATCTCATTTACTCTAGTTAATGGACTTAGTAACTTATTTGTGTATCCAAGACAGTATATAAAGGTACAACTTTGTCAAAATGAGGGGAGGCAATCCAATTCTTGAGGGTGATATGGGGCTACAGAAGTTCATAATACATTTTTCTATTTTAAGTGATTTCATTATTACAGTGCAGAGATTATGTACTCTTTGGAGGCCACCGTGGTCCCAATCCACAGCTGCATTTCATGTCAGTCATGTGTGATTACGACAAAAGTTATTTTTATTTTAATGCGTAGGGTTTTTAAAATCACAGCCAGAAATGCCCACAATGTTACATATTTTCTGATCTACTTTTTGCTGCGTAACAAGCCTTTGATGTTAAGAGAAAATTTTCATGAAGTCACCTCTTCACATGCAAAATGAGAAAGTTTTCAGTTTACTAAAATTGCTGTTCGAGTTAGTATTATTTCTTGGGATACTTGATAATACATGTGTGACTTCACTGCTAACACTTTCTGGAGAAGCTTTCATTAGGAAGCATTTAGATAACTTAATGTGGAGCTTGTTGACTCCTCCTGCCTTTGTACTTGCCCCAGGTTTGGCAATGAGAAACTCTGGGTAGAAAATTTATGTTCACTGAAAACTGAATTAGAGTAATTCCAAGTAGCCTGAGTAAGTAAGGGTTGCCTAAGATGCTAAGAGCTAGCGTAAGTTTTGTTTCTTTTTAAATAATGTGCTTAAAATTTTCTTCCCATGTGTATTGCCACTGTATGGTGTATGAGCTCTGTCAGCACTCAGGAAGAGGGGGATTTTCTGTGCTGTTTTGAGGTGGTGTTAAGTTTGCTTTTTTAAGTAACCAAGTATTAGCTGAGCTGTGGTTCGTTTGCACTTTGGAAATAAAGGGGAACTTTCCCCTGCTGATTATGGAGGCTTTCCTTGTTTAGAAAAAAAAATTCAAAAGTATCAATTCATAGAGCTTTCAGAGCTCACCACTCTTCTAAAGCAGAATAAGGGATTTTTTCAAAATTCTCCGCTCCCTTCATCATTCTAGCAACCAATATATTACAAACACACAGTTACAGAAAGGCAGATGTCTGGATATCTGAGTTCTTTCTTTAAAAGAAAAGAGTTAAAAATAAACAAAGCCCTAGAAAATCTCAAAATTTCCTTTCAAGATTGAAGTGGTAGAGGTGTTTCTTTCTCATCCGCGTGGTCACTGTCAGAGAGCACCGAGCAGGACACAGGGCCTGTCATACTGGATTGGATTGCTCATTTTAAGATGCCTGTATATATCAGTATTCTTGGAGTCTTAAAACATCCAACTGTTGCAACTTGCAACTTAAAAGATGTCTCTCTCAGGATTATTTGTGATATTGAATTTACCTCCACTCTGATAAAATTGTTAATCATCAAGTGTTTCTAGTTTCTTTCCAAAATGGACTGTCAATTGATACAACAGAAGAGAGCTAAGAAATCTGTCTAGTTGCCATGGGTGCCAGGATAACTTTTGGATGTAATAAAACAGGCCAGTTTCTCAGGCTGCCCTGCAGCAGTGTAGAAAAAAGTGGAAATCGCAGCTGGTGCAAATATCTCCAGACTTACTTGTTAGGGGGCAAATTTTCTAGCTGTTTTGAGGGGCTCCAGCCTTTTAGATTTGAGTAATGTGCCATCCCTAGGCAAGTTCATATATCTCCAAGGATATTTGAAGGGCAATGAAATAAGAGGTGAAATAAAAGTTGAGTAAATGAACTGAAGTTTCTTTTTTGAGGCAGGGTCAAGAGCAGTTCAGTGTTTTGCATTGTAATCACCTGTGCCTTTTCCTTCCCAAGAGTCGCTTGAGTTACTGTGGTGCTGGTCGACAAGCATTCCCCTCTACTCCTTCCAGGTCAAGCTGCGGCAGTTAGGTCACTTGTCAAATAACTTTGGTGCTAGTGCAGTGGGTGGAGTTAGAAGTGCTGGAAGAAATCAAGTAATTCTTGCTGCTTCCCAAAATCCCTCGCACCCTTCTGCCATGCTGGGGAAAGAGAAATAGTTTCCCACAAGCAGAAAATACGTCCAGTACATTTGTGTCAGTGGTGGTTGAAAACCAAAGAGGTTCCTAGGGGGCTGTATCTAACGCCTCTGAGGTTGCAGAGTAGATGTGAGAGCCCACATATAAGAGTAGGTAAAAAGAAGAAATCTCAGAAAGCAAGGATTGGTGGTATCTTGGCTCCCTTGTGATTGCCTAATCTGGTTTTAAACAGCCCTTCAGTGGAGGTGTTGCCCTAATCTTCTTGGGCCATCTGCTGCAAAGGCCAATCGTGATTTCCCCCATGGTAGATCTCTCCAGTCTTTTCAGCGTAATCTTTCATTCCTCATTGTCCCTGTGTGCTGGCTTTGGTGAAGGAAAGCCCTCCTGACTGGCTGTTGTGCAGTGAGTCCTGGTGGTTCCCATCCTGGAATTCTGAGATTTTGGGTGTGGCCAGGGTTTCTCACTGCCACCACATCTGGGTGAGAGGGGAGCATCATGCAGGGTCTTCATGGCTCAGTACATTCCAACCCTTCTGTTTATGCTCCCGTAATAAATGTTGGGGACCAAAGGGAGAGAGGCGTCAAGGAGAAAAATCTGCAAAGGTAGACAGTTTTAAGTCATATGGCTTCTGGGAAGGGAAAAGTGTTTTGAGAACAGTTAATCCATTAAAGACTGTGATCAGGCAGATACTGGAGAATTATTAATGTACAATCCAGAGATTGTATTTAGCTGGTTAGTATACAAGTATATGTAGGAATGTCACAGAAATACTCTTTTACTGAGAGGACACTTGAAAATGACAATAAAGTACTTCAAGGGCTTCTGAATTTGTGGTTAACACAATTTGTTTTGTTTTGGGGTTGTTTTGTTTTGTTTTGGAGGTATGTAATTCAAAGGCCCTCAAAAGTTTACTCTTAAGCTTAATTGTTTGCAATGGGGATGAGTCACTGTTTAGACAAAATCCTCCTGAACTCTTATTAGGGCAGAGTACTCTTGATTGTGGTCTAATGAAGAGATGTTTTTAAGAGGCCACTTTTTCTCAGTGAGGAGGCAAAAATAAGACAATCCAATTTAAAAACACAAAACAACTGGCTGGATATTAAACAAATGTTAATGCTGTTCAGTGGTAATGTTGTTAAACAAATGTAGTAGAGCTCGTTAATAGCAGGGTCACTGACCACCACAAGCACAGTACAGTATAAGAATTGTGCTTTGAGGAAACTCTTCTTCGTCCTCCAAAGAAATTATCTATGTCTGCTTCTTGGCAAGAACTACCTTGACTTCAGCATTCAGAGATTTATTTTCTTTTATAAGGACTTTCAGCTTTCCTCCACTGGCCTCAGGACCAACTGCACCCACACAGCTGTCATTCAGAGAGTGTGTTGTGGGCTACCGAAGACCAGCTCTGGATATCTTTAAAACTGCAAATGGCACAGTGCTGGTTTTGAATCACAGCAAATGCGTCCTCCCCCTCCAGAAAATGTCCTTAGTCTAGTTTTCAAAGGAAATGTATCTTGTGTTATTACAGCTTCTACCTATTCTTTGTGTCTGTGTACTCACCAGTTTCACGTACATTTAGTCAGTCTGTCTGACACAAACAGTAGGAGTCAGTTGAACACTCTTGAACTTCTTATCACCTGGAAAAAAACCAAAACTGTTTCAGTGGAAAGCTAGCCCTCCTTGGTAAAGTGTAGCTCTCTATGTAAAAACCTCAAATGAATTAGAAATGAAAATTCTCTGGAAAAAAAAAGATTTTTTTTTTGCCTCCCCGCCAAATACTGAAATTTGCTTTTGCTTCGTGTTTTATCCTCATTTGAACAAAACCCATTCCTTCCTGAGCAGGGAATAGCCCCAGAATTAGGACAGTCCCTGAGATGTGGGACACTTGGTGCTAGAGAGACACAGGTTTTTCTTGCCCTAGGACAGTCACCCTCCTTGCTCTCTTCACAGTTTCAGGAGACTGTGAAGAGGCCTCCAGCTGCCCAGGTTCTCACCTTTTGGCTCATGTAACAGCTTGTTTCTCCCTGGTTGAAAATGTCGTTCAAAGGTGTATTAAGTACAAGTGTTGTCTTTTTCAGGGAGTGCTGCTGCTTTATGTGATTGCCACGTACCAAATGCCTGTCTGCTGCTGGTCTTGAGTAAATCTGAGAGGGCAGTTTAATAGCTGATTGTGAATAAATGAGTTTAACGCAGTGCAGAAATGACAGTGACAAGACTGGCCCTTTGAGATCAGGAGTGTCACTCTTGTAGATGGAGGCTGCTATTCTGAAGTAACAGTATGTCTGGATAGAATAGTCGTCTAATACAATAAAAATTACAGCAAATCATAAAATAGTCAGAAGGAGTTATACCAGTGGTCAGTCTACTGCTGATTTTAAGCAGCATCTTTGTCAAAATTAAAATGAATGTGTGTTTAAAAGCACCTTTGCAGTAAGTACCTATCTGATACAGACAAGAAGTATGTTGTTTACTATTGAATGTGCTTTCTGTGTTCCTAAGTGTGGGAAGAAAAATTACAGTAGTAGAAATACATTTAAACACACTGGATAAACACAGTTCTTATAATTCTAGAGAAAGAGTATATTATCACCTATACGGTTGCAGGGTTCTAGGTAAACATCCAATTTTCAGATTTTCCGGTATAAGAGGCTCTAGTTCACACCCACTATGCATCCTAATAGTCTGTCATCTTTTAATGTTGAGCCGGTTTTTTTTAATCCTGCACATTACTGATAACCACATGTCAAGAACAGTGCATGTTTATTGACCATTTGCTGACTGCTTATGAAAAAGGAAAGGTGACTATTGCTGTATATCCCCAGTTTTTAGCTATGTCACCTTCTGTATGTGGAGTAACTACAATGGCATGTTTATCTTCCTTTTAGCTACCCTGTAAGAGGTTTTTAAAGAAGAAGTAGTAAGCCAGTTTAAAAGAAATAACAGTTACACGATGCTGACAGTAATGATCATCATTCAGGGTCTGCTGGTAGAAGGCTATGAAATAAATTGAACTTGATAGCAAAATGAACTTGAAAGATGACTCTCTAAAGTACACGCTGCTGCTATCAGTTGCGCAGGGAGGCCGTTTGCTGTGTTTGGGCAGTCAGGTTGATTTTACCTGTGGGTTTTCGGTGGAGCTAACTAAATCCATATCTTCAGTGCTTGGATGAGTGCTTGGATAAGTGCTCTGACATGAAACCCAGAGTTTCCATGGTAAAGAAGGGTGATCAGCACCCTTTTGAATTGGGATAGTTAACAAAAATAGCTATGTAAAAGTGAATTAATGTGCTTCAATTCAGGAATGGGAGGATAGATTTTTTTTTTTTTAACAGTAGTGGTTAGCATCCTCTCCCAAACTCTTGTTGGATCTACAGAAGAGGCTTTCCAGGATGTGTTTTATGATCACAGTTGCAGTTTCAACAAAGCCAAGGAACAATTTTTTATTTCATCAGAGCCATTCATTTTCTTTCCTAGGGAGGGCTTGATTCAACTGCCTGCCTGGCGGTGTCCTCTTACCCTGAGGTGTCTGGTAGTGTCCAAGACGGGCAACAGACAGGAGGCAAGAACAAGAACTTGCATTCCTGAGGAGCAACCGCAGGTTAAGCGGGGTGCACATCAAGTAACACAAATGAATTAACCAGCTGGATAGAGCCTGCAACACCTACCTTGAAGTGCAGAAACAAAATTTATTCTTTCTCTGTGTCTGCCTTTGTTTTAAAAATTGCTCCTTGGTTAATCTCTGCTGTATTGTGCCTAGAAGTGTCTAGGATGGTTTGTCATATTCTTCCCAAGCACAGCTCTCTCATGGCATGGCATCTCTCCCTGGGTGCTTCAGGGCTGGGAGAGATGGAGTTCAGAGACAGTTACTTTCTAGTGACTGTACTTTGACTATCAAAGCATTGCTGTGCCTAGCTCAGTGCTTTGGCTAAAATAGAGACAAACGTGTCCCTGTCCTAATGACATAGCTTCATTAATTTTGGTGTTAGTCCTGATGAACTTCTGGCCACTTGATGATAGCTGCTTTCTTTTGCCCTTGGTATTTCATTTCTTACTTGGTGCATGTCCTCTCAGGGACACTTTCTTTGCTAGTGTAGTAAAGCATGTAATTCCTAATCTGGTCAAAAGCAGAGTGCTGCTCTGTATAAGTGCAGTGCTATGATTTTGAGTGGTTTAAAAATTATTATTTTCTACTCACTAAAGTGTATAGTTGTAGGCCTGGCTGCTGGAACATGTGGAATGCCAGTGGGGCTTGAAACTAAAAGGCGACAACAGGGAGTAGAGGTTTGATAGGACAATGCAGGACAGTGAATGCCAGCGTCTATAGCTTCCACCCGGGTGGTAGTGCGAAGAGTTCACAAGATCTTCAGAGCACCGCAAATTTCCCTTGACTCTGTAGTGGAGTTTACATTGATGTGTAATGTTAAGCAATATTGGGACATGATTTTTATGCAGGCTTGTTTTGTGTTGTAGAAAAGTGGAAGACTCTTCTGAGCATCTGTGG
>NW_010433304.1:41427-43821 GCF_000710305.1 Buceros rhinoceros silvestris | reverse complement strand
GTAGGGAAAACTTGAATTTCAGAGTGGTGAATGGATTAGTCATGTCTGGTACTTAACTCGACAAACTATTTTTTTAAGCTTTTCAAGCTTCTGCTGTTTCAGGGATGGACAGGTGTAATTCTGGCTCCTGTAATTCTGCACTCCTTTTTGAGGTGGAATGCGTCTTGCTGAAATAGCTCTTCTGTGCATAGGAGTCTGTGTCTTCACAGGTTTCTCCTGAGACCCTGGAAAGAGCTCAGATCCAGCCAGACACAGGACCAAGCAAAGAGGAAAAAAAGGAAAGCAAACCACGGAAGAGAAACCAGAGGAGGTAGTGGGGAAAAGTCAGGATCCTGATAGTTCTTCCAGGGGGGTGGTAAGACAGGAATTTGCGTGGAAGAAAAGTCACCATCACTAATACCAGACTAATCAGCCCTCCTTAAAAAAAAAAAAACAAACCTCAGTTCATGAAGCTGTGCAAGTAATAACAAATTATGACCAAAATTGATCCAACAAACCTCTGCCTCAGCACTTCTAAATGCTGCATAGAACTGAGGCCAAACTTCAGTCTACCTGACTGATGCTTTGAAATGAGTATAGAAATCTCTGGAGAAGACAAGGGAAAAACAGTGTTACCTTTGGGACAACTCTTAAGTTGTGAGCCCCTGTTCATTAAGGCAAGCTGAGAATGTGGGTATATTCTGCTGGGTGGGTTTTGTGTGCTCTAGAGCTCTTTACACCCTGTTTGGGTGCTTTTTTGTTGTCTTATGTACTCCTATATCTCAGCTGCAGTAGAGAAATGATATTGCCGCTCAACAGGATGAATCTCTAGTCTTTACAGTGGCCTCTAAGCTTCTGGAGGATCTGACAGTTGCTGGGGTAGCAGTGATTCTCCTAGGTGTACAATGCTGGAGATGGCTGGTACAGTTTTGGGAGTTTCCTGACTCTTTGCAGCTAAATTCCCTGCAGAGTGGAAACCCAAAGCCTGGGCTGCTGAGGTTGTTTCTCCGAGCACCCACAGCAATACCAGTATTGGGCCCTAGTAGCAGTGGTGAGCTTGTCTGACTGCTACTCTCAGCAGAGGAGAAAGCTGATGAGGAAACAAGAGTTGTGGAGTGGGGAGGAAGATAGGAAGGGTTGGGAGATCGAAGCGTGACCTGGAGGCTTGTTGAGGGGATGTACCCACTGGAGGAGGAAGCAAAAGAAGGGTTACTGCAGCTTTGGAGATAAGTGAGAACTTGGCACAAACTGAGGGGAAGCTGCAAAAAGCATGAGCTGGAAGCAAGCAGGGGTGTTTGTAGTCTGTAGGTTAGACAAGCAGGACTAGGACAAGAACCACAACAATAAATAGGAAGGGCTGAGACTTGAGAGTAAAGCAGCAGAAGTGAGTATTGGGGAATTTACATGTGCTTGAGGCTGACGTTATTTCACAGAAGTTCTGAAAACTTAAAGTAGACAAAACCAGGGGAGGTCTG
Source organism: Buceros rhinoceros silvestris (assembly GCF_000710305.1). Classification (NCBI taxonomy): domain Eukaryota; kingdom Metazoa; phylum Chordata; class Aves; order Bucerotiformes; family Bucerotidae; genus Buceros; species Buceros rhinoceros. Next base: position 42,367 of record NW_010433304.1, on the reverse strand, counting down.
GTTATGTAATGCTGAAGTACTGCTAAGAGAAAGTAAAATTCTAGCTCAGGACTGCATTCAGGCCCTGGTGGATGGAGATGTCTGTGCAGTGAGGGACACAGACCTAAATTCCCCTTGAGTTCCTGCCCTGGTGTATTTGTGCCTCTAGGTATTTCTTTTAATTTCCCCAAGCTGACAGCTCCTTTAGACACCTGTCTCTTAGTGCAGTTCCTGCCCTGGTGTATTTGTGCCTCTAGTATTTCTTTTAATTTCCCCAAGCTGACAGCTCCTTTAGACACCTGTCTCTTAGTGCCCTGGTTCCTCATGTGTGTTAACTCTCACATAAGCTAGCTTTAGCTGACTGAAATTTAATTCAGCTTCAATTATCAATGTGGGATTGGCTAAATAGGGGTCAGGAGGTTCCTTGAGTCACAACTGTGCTATTGCAAACTATGAAACACATGGAAACCTATAGCATGTCCCACTGAGATGTGGATGAGATGGAGCTGCAGGCAGCCTTGGTTTTGTTGCTGCTGCATCCAAGAGCAGGTGAGTAGGTTCAGGGCAGTACTGAACCATCTCTGTGGACCAGGAGAGGGCTGTTATGATGGGATTTGATATGATGCAGAGACCTTGCTCTGAACTCAGTCCTTGCTTGAGAGTGGATGTATAGTCCCTGCCTTAAGGGACATGAAGCCTTTTTTCAGCAATCCCATGAAAGCACATACATTTGCCATTAAGGCTCAGTTGCTTTGTTTTGAGATGTATGAAGCCCCTGGGTACTTAGCATTAGGTTGTAAATGTCCAATATCAAGAAGCCACAGAGCTCAAGATAATGGTATCGAGTGTGTGTCTTGTAGCGTCTGAGCTTAGGGTTTCTGAAGCCATCAGTGTATGTCCTTTGGTTTGCACAGTAGATTTATCCATGATACTTCAGTGATGGGAAATCCTGGGTGGGGGA
>NW_010433304.1:26057-41301 GCF_000710305.1 Buceros rhinoceros silvestris | reverse complement strand
GGTGGGAGGGAGCGGGGGAGGAAGAGGACGACTCCAAATCTGAAGGATATATTTTTGCTCCTTTCTTGTAGTGTCTCTGGGGCATTTTTGTCCACTTTTATATGGTGTTGAGTTACAGGAATTGTTTTTAACCACTGTTTGTTATATTAATAATTTTGTGTGTTCATCATTTGATACACTGGACTAATCTATTACCTAATACAATTTTCAAGCAGAAGCATTGAAGTAGTAAGTCTCAGAACTATTCATGAAACTGTTTCTTAATGAAACTGTTTTTTTTCCTGAACAGTAGCATAGTATTAACTTAATTCATTTTTCCTATTATTTTGGTTTTAATCGCTTTTGAATTGAGATTCTGCACGGCTAAATTTAAATACGAAACACTTCTTGAGTTATTAACTTGGAGATAGTTGCAGTGCTCTGAGAAATAGGTATAGTAGCACTATCATAACACGCAGAGTTGTAACTCTGTAAGCACATTTCTCATTTGCACATAATTGATAAAATAATTCTAAGGTTATGGCTTCTTTTACTTTGTAGAAGTGGATTTTTGGCTCTTTCCTGAACCTGAGAAGTTTTCAGTAAGGAACAAAGGATCCCATCCCTCCTCCCCTTCTCAAAATGAAAGCCAAAATGCACAACGCAGATTGGCCAAATTAATTTTTAAATTAGAATGCGTTCCCATTCAGACTTCAATTTAATTTTACTTCTACTCTGCAAGAAAGAGACAGGCAAGTTACCCTGGTCATTTTGGCTGACACGATTCTTGGATTTGCTTAAATTATTGATTATAGCAAGGGGAGGGACTTCGCGATGAGAGCAGCGCTCTTGCTAATAGAAGGCTTTCACTAAATCAATTTCTACCATTGCTGCAATGCACCTTCGGGGAGTCGGAGGTTAGCAGCCTTAAGAAGAATTTTGTCTTCAAAGAGTGGATCTTTGCCCTACATTTTTCTAAGCCTTTTTCTTTTCATGTTTGTACAGGCAGCTAAGGAGAAAAAAACCAACATAAATATATTTCCAGGGGGTGATTTACAGGATGAGGGACTGTTCTGGTCCAAAGTTAAGCTGATTAAATCTTGATGTGATTGATATCTAAAGGCTTGTGGGCTGAAAGTACTGTTTCAAAAGCTTGTCTCCTGAGCAGAGTCAGTCAGAAAATACATCAATGTCTTACAAGCTGGAATCAATTCAGTAGAGAATGCACTGTATGCACACGGTGCTGTAATTCCTGTATAGCCATCCCTCTCATTTTTTCCTGGCTTATTAGAAAACGCGGTCATTTTCTGTGGTCAACATGTGGTGTTTCCTCTGTTACATCTACCGGCAGTTGAATGAGGGTGCCTTTTCTTTTCTCCCACCCAAAGCACCGTTCCTTGTTAGACTAATTAAGTAAGTGTCTGTTTAAACATAGCAGTGCATTTTCCCGTATTTGAGTTGGAGATGTTACATAGGAGAATATGAAGCTGCTGGGACTTGTGTGTAGTAAACTTAAAGGATGCTGGTAGCGGATCAGTACACGTTGAACTATACGGGAGCATCTAGTAACTGTAAGTAGCACTTCTTTTCTGTTTCACTTTTTCATAGGTCTGGTTGACAATGTTATTTAGTTCTGGGTATTGCATACAATTATTTTGTCTGTTAACAAAAATTCTGTTCAGGTGATATCTGACAGCTTAAGTTGCAGAGTGCATAGTGTGCAGTTAATATTGTAAAGGTTTTAGACTTGTGATCCATAGAGCTTCAAGGTTTTTACATAGGTTTAAAATACATTATGAACCAGACTTCTAGTTTCTCCTTCACATGTCACAAATTCCTTCCCTGGGACTGCTTTATTTTCCTTGCAGTCAAAGGGAAGAAAAAAGTCTGTCTGAAAAATGTAAGAGCAGTACCCCTACTCATACCCTAAAGTTCAAGGTAAATCAACTTTTGATATACTGCATGAGGTTTTGGGAACTAGAAATGTGAGGTTGTTTATAGCCAGTATTTGATTGGGATCTATCAAAGAATGTTGACTAGTATGTTGGACCTTTTTTTTGGCTCATTTTGCCAGCTCTAAATCAATCAATTTGGTCAGGTCAGGAAAATGATCTTTTTTCAGAAAGCTGGTTCACACAAAACCTTCGCAAAACTTTTTGTCTTTGTGGAATTGTAATTAAATAGCATAACCATATTTGCTCCTTGCAAAAACAAACTAGTGTTAAGTAGTAGTGATCTGGTTTGGCTTTTGTAAAAATATTTAAAATTCAGTTGGAATTTTTTTCTTTTGTAGGCAAGCCAACATTGTATGTCACACTCTAGCTGTAGCAGACTTTCAAGATTACATTTGGTGTTAAACTCAAATGACTTTTTCTTTTGTGCTTAACTAAACCAGAATAATGAGTCTCCCTTTCTGTGCCACTGGAGCCTGTCAGCAGATCAGCTGAGGAACTCTGTAGACTCCTGACTACATTAATTTCCAGTGGCTAATTGCACTGAAACATAACCAAAGCTTTTTTTAACAAAGAGATCTGTGAAGTAGGAAGAAGACATCAGAAGAATAGAGATTTTGGGGCTAAGCTTCTGCAGGCATAGAATAGGAAATTTATTTGATTTTTCATATAGATTTGGTTTTTTGTGTGTAAAATGGGTGTGTTGGGCTTGGTAAAATTATATTGCCTATATCTATTCAGGATATGTACAGGAATAAGGCCCATATACAACTATCAAAACGAATGTCCACATCCATGTTGTTTTTAGCTTCAAGGAACTGGTCCAGAAAACAACCGTGCATGATCCAAAATGCTGAACGCTTCCCAGAGGAAACCTGTCTTTTGGGTGGTCATGTGTCTCTAACTTGAGAGAGACTGCCATTAATCTGTGACAACCTTCAACTGTACCAACATAAAAGCTATTGAGCAGTGACTCCGGAAGAGTTGTGACTTTCCAGAAATGTTGCAGAGGGGTGGATTGTGTCTCGGGTCTCTCTGCCAGAAGTAGATAGAGATGCTATCTACATGTTTGACCAGTGTTTCAGGTTCACTATTCGAAATTTTGCTAACATCAGTGCAGTAAGAGTTTGACACTGTTTAAAAAAACAAAATGTACTGTTTGAAATTTGTGCTCCCTGTAGACCACACTTGAAATACAACCAGTAAAAGTAATAACTGGTTGTATTTTTTTAACCTTTTTTAATGTATGCAGGTATGCAACAGAATCTTTACCATAGCTGAGGGAATATATCCAGCTTTTACAAAAGAAACGATTGCTTTTTCCCTCTGCTAAACCACCCCATCTGCACTGGAAGCAGAAAGGCTCTTGAGAAGGGAGGGAGTTTTCAGATTTTGGTCTTTTATTAACACATCTATTTTACATAATCTCTTTAATTATGCAAGAGTACTTACAGGTATCATGCATTTATAAAGGCTGTAGTACTGATGGATAAGAAATGCTTCAGTTCACACCAAGAAACCAATTAAAAACTAAATGAAAACAAAATTACAATTTTTTCTTGAAACAAATACATGTTGTCCCCAAACGAGTACAAAAAGAATATGTCTTCAAAAACAAAAATCAATTTTAGGTCATTGTTTATCTTCTATGGTTAATTTTTCATTCTAATTTTATTTTTTTAGCTTTTTTTTTGAAAGGGGAGACATGGGAGATTCTGTGGGTTGTAGTGAGAAGCTTAAGTTCACAAGAGTAGTATTTCTTTTCTGCAGTGTTTTAGAAGTAAACTTTTAGAAAGGAATGAGTCATCTTGCATCTTGAATTCTGCAATGATGAACAAATTACCTCATTTGATAATGTATCAAAAGTCTTCTGATGGGACATGCTTTGTTGTTTTATTACTTGCTAATGGGTAATGTGTTGGTCAATCTTTAGAAGAGAGAGAAAACTCTCCTTGTTTCCTTCTTCTGGTAACATCACTGCAAAAGAGGCAGCATAAAGGCCACCAGATCACGTTATTTTGACTTAGTTATTTTTCTTTTGATTTATCACTTTACAGATGCTACGTCAGGATTGTATGATTTGCTGGCCACAGTCTTCTATCTGAGCTAATTCTGTTTTCAGAAGGTGGCAGGATTCACTGAGAATTCATTATCAGTGCAGAACAGTGAATTTCTAACTAGCGTCTCACATCCAGTATGTTACCATCAGCTCTCCTTTCTATTTCTGATTTTTTTCTGGAAAGCAAATAATATAAGGGAAGCAAGACTGTAAACATTTACTGACATAGGGGTTCTTTTGAACTATAATAATTGTCATATGTAAAAGCCTGTAGTTTAAGTGTTGTTAATTACCTCTCAAGAGCAGTCAGTGCTGCAGTAATCACTACATGAGGTCTGCTTTCAGTTACTGCTCTTTGTGGTAGCTCGAATATGTTCCCCTTTCCTTATTTATAAAGATATTTAAGCCTGATGTGTATTTGCCTATGAATTTTTTATCTTTTAGATGGCTCTGTGCAATTTAGTATAAAAGTGAAACATCTTCCTTTTAGATACCTGTTAAATATAAAATTGAAGGTGTCAGATGTGTAGGGCTAATAATATTCAGTCCCATAACTCCTGCATTGCTGCTGTCAAATGAGGTTATTGTGTATCTCAGGGAAGCAAACAGTACTTAGGAGAAGAAATTTATTGTAGATTTTCCTTCTGGGAATATATATATGTATATTCCTTAGAGGAAGCTTGGATATATTGGTTTGAGGGTTCTCATGTCAGATGTGGCTTTTTAGTCTGACCCAGTATTAATTGTTGTGGTTACTTTCATCAAAGTCTTTCAATAATGTTCTTAATTCCACAGTTTTCAGTGCAAACTAATAAATGACTGGAAGCTAGAGCTCACTTTTACAAGTTACAGAGGTTACAGTTCCATTTTATACATTACCAGGTAGTACATCAGCTTGTAAGAATGGCTGTATCCAGCAGCCTTAGGCTCGCTTAGTTCTTCATGGGTCACCTATGACAGTGGTCAGTAGCAGAAACTTACTGGAGCAAGCAAAAAACAAAAACCAGGGCTAGCACAAAGTGGTTCTCCCTCTGTTATATATCATTTTCACTTTCTAGCAGTTGGCAGTTCAAGGCTTTCAGACTTGGTATGTCATTCGTGTTACTTTCTTTAATTGCTCTTGATAGATTTTTCTAACATGAATTTGTTTAATCATTTTTGGGTTTATTTGTATTTCTGGCATCCACAACATCCTGTGACCATGAGCTTCATAATTTAATTATGTGTGGTATGAAAAAGTACTTCCCTTTGTTATAAAATTGCTCTCCAATAATTTCATTAGGTGCCCATTTTCTGTTATAGGAAGCAGTAAATAACAGTGAATGATCATTTCCTTCCATCCTTGCTGTCTTCCCACTATTCATGATTTTACAGATTTCTGTGATAGCCTTCTGTCTTCTCTGTCGTTCCTTTTCCAAGCTTGAGAATCCTACTAAACTCTAGGTCTCTGCCCGCAGAAGCAGTTTTATCTGTCTTTGTCTTTTCTAGTTCTGCTACATCCATTTTTATAGTAGGGCATGTGGAAGTGCATGTGCTAGTCCTCTGATAGTTCAACTCCACGTTAAAATGGTAGGTGTAAGGATTTTTGTCTTGATCTTAGTTACTAACATAGAACTTCAACTGCCAGTGAGTACCAAGCTGCTATTTTCAAAGAACTTGGTGACCTTGATCCTTCCAGAGTGGCAAAAGATGATTAATTGCCTGTCATTGTACCTGAGGATTTTAAGTGGCGGGTCAGAAGAGTAGCAGTGAAGGAACTTTACGAAATTAATGAAAACCAGGAGGTGCACATTTGTGTCGTGAAGGAAAAGCAAAAATAAAGACTGTGCCTTAGAAAAACAGCTCTTGAAACTATGTGTGTGCTAATCCTGTGGGATCTATTTGCAGTCTTTTGTTTTTGCACAGCAACAAAAGTAAATATAAATCTAGAAAGGGTCATCTTCTCACCCTATGTGACTGTAGTTTTCCTGCTGCCCAAGACTGCCTGCAGCCCAAGACTGCCTGCAGCCCTTTGGCATGTCCACAAATTTTAATGCTTTTGTCAACGATTAGATGCTGTTTTCAGCTAGGGGAAGGACCATGCTGTTGGCTTGTGCATCTCTTGTTTTAATGTTTGTGAAAGTTGTGATGACAATCAGCTCTGTCTTTTCCATAGTGCTAGTGGATCTCCAAGGCCTGTGATATTTCATATACTAGAGATCTTTTGTATGTTGTTTTACTGCATTTTGGCAGATTTACATTCTTACCAAGCAAGTATTTGTTTTGAGGGAGATTCTAGCTCAGGTTTCACAAAAAAGGAAGCTCTTGAAGTTGTTATGTTGTGGACATATGCAGCTTTAAGGAGAGTTTGTCCTCAAGTTTTCAAAGTGAGTAGCTATTTTGCTAATATACTTTGAACCGAAGGTTGTGCTAATTGCAAGTGAAATTCTGTGGTTCTGCAGAATTTTAAATTAATCCCTCCCTTTTTCTCTCTCAAATGCTTGTCTGGCATAGGACTCCAGTCATGTGTTAGGTCTGCTTCTGGCTACTGTTTACTAAGTGAGACCAGGATGATTGGTGACACATTTTATTTTTCTGAGTGAGTGTTCTTCTAATTCTTGTTAGTGATACCAGAAATACTGTTTCCATCTCCTTGAACATAGATTTCTGAATCTAGCTTCAGTTATGTGTATAAATCAATCTCTGTGAAAAAATAAAACCAAATTTTTAGTGCTGGAGTACCGTGAAGTAGATATGAGAATGAAAATAATTATATTTTTAATGCTAGGTGGATGCTTGCAAAGATGGTTAGTGTCTCCGAGTTTGCATAATAGCAAGAGGTAACTGTACAGTAGGAATAAGGATTGAATAGCAAGTTTATACCAGGGTAGAGATGTGAAATACTTAAATAAATGTCTAGGCTGCGAGAGCCCCCAGTGCATTATCAGCATGCTTCCTCCACCCACAGTGGGTGCGTATAATACAGCCAGATCCCCCGATGCTTGCATCTGCTGTCAGAAGCCCCTGACCATAAAGCCTTCCTGTTGTGGATGCTACTCATTTCATGCATGGCTCTACACATTGTGCAGAAGACTTAGTTCAACTGAAGCAAGATTACTTCTGAAAAGGTTAAAGTTTTTTGTTTTGTTTTTGTTTTGTTTTAAAACATCTCAAAGCTTGAAGGCTGGGAAGTGGCGCCGAATTCACGTCTTACAAAGCCTCAACGTGGCCTTTAGCTACCTCGTGCCCAAGCTTCTTCCTTAACATCTTTCTTTGCAGGCAAACTGTAGGCCTTGAGGGCTAATGCGTTGCTCTCTATGTTTGTGCAATATTTCATGCTTACGTGTCTCTAATTGTAAGAGTAGCTTTTTGCCATAATGATTTCTGTCTTCCTTTCAGTACTGTAGCAACATAAAATTAATTCGGAGGTGGGGAAACGTTAGGTTTCGGCTTCTGTGTTGAAAAAGAAAAAAAAGCCTTCTTAATGCACATTTGGCTACAGCTTTAAAGTGGCGAATGAATCCATTATATAGATTGTTAAAAGTAATATTCTGGCTTTTAGTCAGTACTGACTGAAAAAAGAACTGACTGGGGTACTGAATTGGGTAGGATGGGGTAGAAATTACTTTTTTGCCAAATCAGGATAAGCAACACTTCATGTAGGATGGAAGGGAACTTCAGCACATGGACACACTGAGGATGGTAGCTGGTCTGTCTGAGCACCTTGATCTTGTGGTTTGGTGTTTCGGTGCAGCCTGCACAAATCCCAGGGAGTACGCAGTGTATCGGCATGACAACAGGCAAGTTATTTAATGCATCTCAGACCTCTCCTCCTACCTCTGCCTGGCTTTTTTTAAAATGGGGCTTGCACTCTCTTGCCTCACAAGGTTAGTGGGAACATAAAGTCAATTTTCATGGTGTCCTAGAGCATCTGCTGAGCAGTGTGTGGCACTATGTGACTGCATGGACTGAGGGATGAGCAGAGCTTGCATCTGAGATGGGAAATGGCTGTTCCTGCAGGTGCGTTTTGAAGCACAACATTTAATTTCAGAGAGCAACTCATTGTAATTCATGTTTTGTTTTCATTGAATCATTAAATTCAGGAAAAGGTTTTTCTACTGCATTTGCAGTGCAGTAAATGAAGCTGTCAAAGAAAAGCAGCTTTAGTCAAGCCACCATTTGAGGTGCGTGTCTGTGATGCTGGGCAACTTCACTGATTTTTAATTAGCACAAAACCCACTAATAAGCGTTTCTATAACATTTCAGACTGTATCAATACATTTATGCAATCCGTTCTCCAGAGAAGTGCAGTCCTTATTTTCTCTACATTGTGCTCTCCTGAAGCCAGTAGGCCTAGTACTCTATGCAACTCCTGTTCTAATGGGAGAAGAAAATAGTACCTGCTAAGCAGATTCCTCCTGCCATGCTCTCTTACTACTTATGTCATTCAGATTAAGAGACATTCACTAACATCACCAAATCTAAACTCTCTACTGCTCAGCTGCAAGAAATCTGACAAAAAGCGTGGCATCCAAGCCTGTTGCCATTCTTCAGTACCAGCACTTGATGTCAGGTACATCAAGTACATCATAGTTACATAAGGTAGTAAGGTCCGTCCATGTGTCTTTTGTGGCACATGTCAACTTAAGTAGTACTAGCTACGAGCAGAAGGTCTAAAGGAGATTGGACGCATTAAAATTGAGAGTTACAGGTCTGGAGATACTAACTCTGATAATGTTTATGTTCATAATACAGAGTTTCACTTGGAAATAAAATATTACATTGTTACAGAAACGTGGTGGGATGATTCGCTCTGCGTTTCTAAAACTCTTCAGAAGGGATAGGCCAGGAAGGAGAGGTGAGGGAGTAGCCCTGTATGTTAGGGAGTGTTTTGACTGTCTTCAGTATAATGATGATGATGGTGATGACAGGTTTGAGTGTTTATGGGTTTGAGTGTTTAAGGGGAAGGCCAGCAAGACAGATATCATGGTGGGAGTCTGTTATAGCCCACCTAGCAAGCATGAAGAGACAGACAAAATATTCTTTAAACAGCTGGGTGAAGTCCTACAATCACTACCACTTGTTGTTATGGGGGACTTCAACTTACCAGATGTCTGCTGGAAATACAATAGAGCAGAGAGAAAACAGTCCAGGAGGTTCCTGGAGTGTGTGGAAGAGAACTTCCTGACCCAGCTGGAGAGTGAGCCAAGTAGACAAGTCTCCCTGCTAGACGTGCTGTTCACAGAGAAGGACTTGAGTGATGTGGAAGTTGGAGGCTGTCTTGGGCATAGTGATCATGAGATGGTAGAGTTTTCAATTTTTGAGGAAGAAAAGAGGGGAGTCAGTCTAACTGCCACCTTGGGCTTCCAGAGGGTAGACTTTGGCCTGTTTAGGAGACTGGTTGCCAGAATCCCTCAGGATGCAGTCCTGACGGACAAAGGAGCCCAGGAAGGCTGGAGTCCTTCAAGAAGGAACTGCTAAAGGTGCAGGACAGGCTGTGCCTGCGTGCTGAAAGAAGAGCCGGCGGGGTGGAAGACCAGCCTGGCTGAACAGAGGTGACTGTACTCGGTGCCATACAGTGGTGCAGCGTCTCCGCCTGCTCTGCAGGCATCTTGTGTCTTGAAGTCAAAAGGACAGCTGTTTAACTGCTTTTTGTGTCAGTGTGTTTGAACGGAACCTTTCCATTTTGTATGATTATTCTAGATTATATTTGTTTGTTGCCCTGAAATGAAATCGTTAGTGGTCTCTTCTGTGGATAGTTTGACACTAACATTGATTTGCTTTGAGAGGATAGGAGAATCAGGCTGTTTATTTTAGGAGAGAAATACATAAATTCAGAGCTGCTAGCAAAGTGTTGTTCTGCCAAATGGTTGGCTGCTGTTGCTGAGACAGCTAAATTTGGTTGGGGGTGAGGGAGGCTGGACTCTGCATGTACACATTGCTTTCCCTGGGCATGCTGTGCAGTGTGTCTGCCGGTACCACAGTGTGTGTGCAGGCTTTGCTGTGAGAGTCCAGCAGTCCCTTGACTGAGATGACTGTTTAGTCTTTCTTCTTTAGACCAGGCAAAACCTGCCTTCTAAACCAGTAAAAAGTAGTTAAATAGGGTATGAACCCAGAACACAAGATTGTATGTTTCAATCCTGCTGTCTGTGGGGAAAGGCATGGGAAGAAAAAATACTATGCCAAAAAAATAACCAGAAAAGCAAATGCAGGTTGCTGCTTGAATGTTTTAGCCCTGAAAATCATTTTTACTGATTCACTTATGAGGAAAAAGATACTGCTCTGAAAGAATTGTTGCTCAGAGTCGTCCGTGGTGAGGAGATCCTTTGGGGTGCAATCCCACAATGCATGATCACAGTGGGTTTAGACCATGTTAGAGGTACACTTTGCTATATGTTGGACTATTACTATTTTAAAGTAGAAGCTTTTGCCATCTAGTGGAAAGAACATAGAACTACCATTTCAAATGAGCAAGGAACCCACTAATACTGGTCATATGCAAAGTGTATTTATAAGCAGGAGTGACTCACTTGCTAGAACAGTAGCAAATTATTCTGACTACTGTGGAAATTAGTAGAAATATTCTGAGGTAACGGTGTGTTTTGTTCATACAGCATTTGAGCCTGTATCACATTTAAGCACAACGCTGGTGAAAAGGACCTTCGTGTCTATGCTGCTGTTGCTTGTTTGGGACTCCTTTCTGTTCATTCCCGGAGCCTCTTCCTCCTGGATCTTGGGTTTTGCCAATAAGCTTTGAATGACTCTGTGGTAGCTCACTCTCCTCACCAGCAGGATGGGGAAGAGAATTGGAAGGGCAAAAGTGAGGAAAAACTCATGAGTCAAGATAATGACAGGTTAATAAGTGAAGAAAAAAATAATATAAAAATGAAGCGATGCAAACAAAATTACTGACCACCTCCCACCAGCAGACTGATGTCCAGCCAGTTTCTGTCTGGGAGCAGAGTGAAAAACAGAAGATCTTGGCACTATGCAGGTGCTGCTTAGCAGCAGCTAAACTGCTGCTGAGTTTTCAGCACTTGTTTTGGTCATAAATGTAAACCACGGCACCTTACAGGATGCTGTAAAGAAATTTAACTTAATCCCAACTAGATCCAATACAGCTTCTTAGTTGCCCACCTTTCCTAATGTTCATGGGCCCCCTAATGAAGGGATGGATATCTTGTCACACAGTAGAGTTTGTGCAAGAGCACAAACGCTTTCAAGGAGTGGTTCATCAGCCTTTGCTCCAGCTGAAGTGGTCCTTCCTCTGTGTCTGCCATTTCATGCTGCCACCACTGTTCTACTGACAAAGCAGCCACCTTCCTTCAGGTGGACCCAGTCTTCCCAGAGCCTGGCTTCTTCCTAGTCCACTTGACAGCCCTCTTGAGCAGCAGTTAGTCACCTCCAAGTCTTCCTTCCATGCTTTGTCAGACCCTGCTTAGTTCATGGCTGGATGCTTTTGGTTGGTGAACAGACTAGTCCTCTTCTTCTTACCTGGTTTTGGGCCATTTCCAGGAAGGGACCACAGGGACCTTTCCTGTGGTACTCTTCCCTATTGCTGCTGCTGTTACTATCAAATCCTGTAAACCCAAGCTGCAGTGTTGGTTTCTTAGGGCTTCACCTCTGGACCTCAGGCTGTATTGCCCCTGAGCAGACACCTTGCAGAGCCCTGAAATTCCTCCACTTAAGCAGGACAGGAAATACCACCCTGAGTATTCATCCAGGGCTGTCATCAACAGATCTTCAGAACTTCTGCCCTGAAGTCACTTGCCCTTGGTCTTCTTTGGTTATTGTGCTAGTACTTCAGTTCTTATGACAACAGATTGGGGTTTGGTGGTTGAAAGGGTGAAGCAGCCAAGACATCAAAACAAGTGGGTTTAGTGGTGTGGGTTTTTTCCTGAATGTTGACAAATCTGCTTTCCTCTCTCTTCCTTAAGATTAGTCATCTCTCCCTGAATACCTCTTAGGCCTGTAGTAACTCATGATTTATACAACAGGACAAAGATCACATCACAAGAAAAAAATACTACAAGTGATTCATCCCAAGCTTCCTTAGGACTTTTAAGACAACACTCTTTTCTGATTATGGTTTATGTTACTGAAATAATAATAAAACCATAAAATACTATAACTGTTGTTACTGTTAACTGCAGTTCATTTTGGCACAGATTGCGTTTGGTTACGTATATGCTTGTAAATCCCACATTTCAGCATGCTTTCCTAGAACCTGTTTGAGAATCATCTTCTCTCCAAATTCATGTGGCTGTTTCAGCGATTCAGCAAGGAGGACGACAGGGTTGTCATGACAACCAGTTCCATGCTGTGATAAAGATGATGCCAAATGACCAGTTTCTGGCTGCTTATCGCTCCTTGTTGAGTAATGTTCCCCAAATTAGACAGGCTTGTCTGATTTATAATTACTTGTCTTAGTGGCTTGCATTTCTGCTGTGCTTCTGTGATAGCATTGATATTCCTTGCATTGATGCTTAAGCGAGACTACCTGCTGACCATCACTGTTGTGAATTATGAGAGTAGGTGGTACTGCTGGTTATGCGAAGTGAGGAGAAAATTTGTCTTTAGGGGCTTTTTTGTTAAACCCAGACAATTTAAACTTGAACATTGAACGTACTACAGGAAATGAATGGAATAAAAGTATTGAAGCTCTGTGTTCTTTCTGTTGTGCTGTTTAGTGGAGAGTGCTCCTTTAATTTTGTTTGCCTTCATTTCTTAATACAATATGTCTTCCCCTCCCTTCCAATGCCTGCCTTGATCTTCAGTGCCCATATGAGGTGGGGGAGGAATATGTTCCCTTTAGGAATAAATCCTGGATCTGCTGAAGTCATTGGCATCTTCTCAAGAAGACTAAGTTTCTGCAGCTTTCTTTTCCTTTGGTTTTGCTTTTATTTAGGCCTAGAAGGCAGAAGGAAAACATCTTTATTTCAGGATTTTGGGAGCTCAGAAGAGGATAAACACTTTACCCTTTCCATTTCCTTTTTTGATAAAACCTTTTTATCCTCTTGCCTTCCTAGTCCCCTTCTTGTAATTGTGTGCCCAGAAGGATGGCATCTGTAGCATGCATGTGATAGTGCGAGTCAGCTCTTTCATTATGCTTCATACCAACAATGAAGAAAGGCATCAGATTTGAAGCTAGAGGTTTCCCATTGCTGCCTGAACACTAGGGCAACATATTGTCGGATCCTGTCGCCATCCCATTCTTCGCAATTTTTCACACAGGAAACCGTGGTGTAGATCTCTTACAAACAAGGTGCTTTTTGGTTTGAATTTCTTCATGTACATTGTGCAACCACTATTGGAATGTGAGCAATGGAAAGGGCAGATATTCAGAAATGGATTTATAGATTTTATTATTGGACAGACTATTGTTCTAGATCTGGAAAACTCTGAAAGTGTTCCTGTTTGGACCATTGTCCTTCCAGCCTGGATACTAAACACTCCTTCTCAGTTAATTTTTTTACCATGGAAATACACTTTTGAGATGGTGGTAGATAATCAAAGTCTAGATCAAATCCTGTGGTTGGAGGGTATCCCTTTTCTTTGGAGGAACTTTATAGAAGAAAAATTGTTACAAAACAGTCCTAAGAAATGAGATACCTAAGGTAGGAGTACAAAAAAAAAGTGAGATCTCTCATCTTTATCTCTGTACAGTATAGGTATTTTATTTCTTTTATTTAGATAAAGTAGATCAAGTGCTTGCAAGTATTGTTGAGCCTTGCAGATGAGTGTTCTCACTTGGTGATTCTACTACCACACAGTGAAAGGAGCCCTCCTTAGCTGGAAAGACTGATTGAAAATCAGGCACTTCCATTAACTCTAGTGGAGCTGCATTTGTATCTGCTGCTGCTGCTTCCAAGTAGTTGAAACGAGGCCCCAGCGTGGAAATGAATCCCTTAAAAATGAATCCCTTAAAAAGCAGAACACACATGTCCCTTTAATGATGCAATGATACCTCTCAGATTTCCATGAATATATTTTCTGTCTTACTATGAGTGTACCTTGCTGCCCTCTCCCAATTTAAAAAAAAAAAAGTGCTTTTAACCTGTGAAATAACAGAAGTGTTCTGTGACATAGGTGCTATTACTATGCACCTACCGGGTACAGAATTACCAGCACTCTTTCGGCTCTGTACAGCACTTCTGATTGCTGGTTTGAAGTCAGGTATGCTGCCAACCTCAAGCACTTTGGGACTGCAGTTCCTCTTCAAGAGTACTCTTCTTGGTGGTAATTTAGTACCCTAGCGGTGCTGGTTGGTGGAATTTGTTTTCACCTGAAGGAGAGCTGTGCATCCAAACTCCATGCCTGTTTTTCCAAGTACATCTCCCAGTTCAGTACAAAATTTGTTGCATTAGACCTGTTGCCTTGCTTACGAGTATTTTGTTCAAGAAGTAGGTTTGCTTGGCCTTTAGTGAACCTGATTGAGGCTCTGGTTCTCTCATGCACCTAAGAGGTGCACCTCTCAAGGACCTAGGCAGAGAGGCACTTGACTCTTTGGTCTCCATCCTACGGACCCTGCATATCATCACCACTCAAGTTCTCTTCAAAGTGGAGATGTCACCTAGCTGCTGCTTTTATCCATTTTTGTTAGTTTATCTAAATGAAAGCAGAAAGTTTGTTTTATTACAATCTATTTTAAATTCTGGGGGTTTGCTCCCATTTAGTTTTATTGCTGGCGTATTTTAGATTGAGGTGTCAATTACCAGCTCTTCTATCAGGTAATATGATCTTTTACTTCCAGTCCTAAGTAATGTGTAAATACACTAATCATCTTCCTTATCTTCTGAAAGGGAAAGATCTAGATTTTGTTGCTTCCAAGCAGGAGTCTTGAAATTTGTTATTGAAATTACGTGGTATATTTTTAGTCTTTATTAAGAAGAGATACTAGTTAATTTAGCACAAGCACAATGTCAGACAGCCAGGTTTTAGTACTAACTTGGTGATAAACCAACTTGACAATGGTGGGTGGAGTATTTGGTCTGTTTTGTGCTGACAAATATGGATTTTTGCTAAGGATAATGAAGAAACCAGTTTTCTAGATAACAAAATTTGGGCTGTAGGAAATCAAACATCTTGCCAATATTATTCCATTTCACCTTTGTTATAACAACAAATCAGCTCTGATTGAACATCTTACTTTAGTGTAGTTCTTTCTAAAAGAAATGATTATTGTCTCAAAACTTTAATGCAACTTGCTGTAAATTAAAATATATTTTGCTGTACCTTTGCATTCATGCTCTTTCAGAAAGTGAATCCAGCGCTC
>NW_010433304.1:11181-26006 GCF_000710305.1 Buceros rhinoceros silvestris | reverse complement strand
TCCTGCTCTTTCAGAAAGTGCCTCCAGAGCTCCTGCCATTCTCTTTCCATCTGTATTTGTTTCTAAGTGACTGCCTTTTGTCTTCAGCGAAAGGGATTTCTAGCTGTGTTTGCAGAAGAAAGCCTGAACTAGTTAGAAGCTGCTTCAGCTTCACGGCATGGAGTTTCTCTAATAATGAAATATCCACAGATTACATCAGCAGAGAACAGTGATGATGTAGTTGGAACGGCAGCTGGAAAGCTGCGCTGCATTTAGCGTGGTAGCATCTGTTGAGATGCCACCAATAATGACCTGTGCTTGGCGAGTGTTGACCTTGCCTTGCACAGGATATCTGTTGCGACAGAACAATTTGTGGCATTGCAAAATGATGGAAAAATAAATGGTCTCCATTTACTGCACAAGTTTGTCTGCTCTGAAAGATGCTGCTGAATGCTGTAGTTTTAATTCCTATGTAATGGAACAAGGGCTAAAGAGTGATTCGTAATGGCAGCAATTTTTTTTCTATCCTTTCCCCTGAAACAGCAATAAAATAAGTGATAAAAATACTAGTTTTGCCAGAGAGCTTGGTCACCAATTAAACGTGCTCTTCAGTGAATTATTTATATTGTTTCTTACCATCTCTTTTCAATATTGTAACAGTTTCCTAGATCAGCCTCAGACAGTAAAATAATTTTACCTTGAAATAAAAATGTAATTACTAAAATTTCTGATTATACTAGGCTCAGTGTCTGTGAACCATAGCTACAGCAGAGAATTTATCACTGCTCTGTATCAGTAATTGGCAGAGGCTGACGCTTGGAGAAGGGAGTTCCAAACAGCAATATATTATGTTATATGGGCTTTTCCCCGTCGTCTTGAGGATACAAAATGTGTTCGCAAAGCTCTCCTAGCCAGAATTACCAATATGACTGTGTTTATGGTTTTGTGGAGTGACATCTCTGTTGCTAGTTTTTTCAAAAGACTGAATGAATTAATAGTTTCATTTTGTGCAACAGACTTGATTTTCCCAGTAGTTTTGAAGTTTTAGCTGCTGTCCTCAGTTATAATGATATTGGGATGAAGGCTGTATTTGTTTGGGTTTTTTTTTTTTTTCTATTATGGGCTCTATCTGTGTTTCAGCCATTCAGACAAATTCAGACACCAGCTTTTATTTCTGAGTGAATTTCAGACAATTTCAGCAAGTAGGAATCTCTTCAGACTGTTTACTCCTTTGTACATTTATTAAAAATTAAAATGACTATTTATACCTTTTTTAAGGAAAAATTAATCTCTTAGTTACTTTTCTGAAGCCTTACTGGTTTTCATAAGTCAGTTCTTTCTCTTTATTTTTAAAAAGAAATGACTAACGTAAATTCCCAGTTTGGTTTTAAAAGGGGGAATTAAGGCATTGTAAGGGTGCTGCCCTGCCTTTCGGCCCTTACTTACGATTATTTCTTTTTTTCCTAATTTTCCTATTTTTTTAAAACATTTCTATCATCGCTGTGTTGCTGAGTCTCTGAAGAGAGGACGCGGAGGCTTAGTGGTGGGGTACAACAAGCAGATTGCACTCTCTTGAGTTCTGCAGAGACCAGTGCCACAGGTTTTTGGGGAGCAGCCTTGTGCCCCACCACGTTGGATCCTGCAAGGAGGAAGTATGGGGCCAACTCAAAGCAAGATGCAAGGAAGAAAGATCTGATTTCTCAAGGGACTTGTCAAGTCCTGGTACAGGAAGGTGGTAGAGGCAGGAAAGCCCAGTTAAGTCTACTCTGGTTTTTTTAGTTTTCAACACATGAAGTTGACTTCTTTTCTTAAATCATATCTTTCCTGTTTTTATGTAATCTTTCATTTTAGTGAAAAATGAAGTCTCTCTTACTTTTTTTTTTTTGCCAGAATTGGCCTTTAATAACATCCTCATGAATGGCCTGCTTAGGGATCTTGCCCTGGATGGACAAGGCTTTAATCATCTGTCTTTAGTGAGACAAAACTCCAGCTGAAAAATATCTGAAATACCTGTCCTCTCTTAGCGACCTGTGCTTTCACATGAATCTGCCTGCAGAAGACCGGCTGTGAACTTCTAATGGTGTTGACGTTAACCTGGCGGTGCTCTTTCAGAAATCGGATGGTGACAGCTCAGACTTGCCTTAAGCATATTTCCAGGTAGCAGCTTGTTGATGAGTACTTGCTGGCATGTCCATGCCAGCGTATGCAGATCTGGGATGAGAGCTGGCCTCCCTTGCTAGTGATGGCTGTCGTGCACCCTGTGTTTGGACAAGGATAGAAAGCAAGCTGGCTGCCCAGTCTCTGTGATGATGAAGGTTGACTTCAGAACTCATCTCTGCAGTGCGTGCAGGCAGCAGAGCCAACCTGTTCAATAAGGTCTTTCTCCAGAAAAAGAAATGTCTTTCAGTGGTCCACAGTGCTGTGTGAATCTGTGTGATACCTGGGTAAAGATACACCTCAGTCCTGTGCAGAGTTTTGAATTGGTTTCGTCTTAAAATAGTCTTTCTGCTAAATAAGAATTTGACTCTTTCTTGCTGTAGAAAGGCAAGTTATACAGATAATATGAATCCAAGTTTCTTAAAGAAACCCAGTGTCTGCTTTCTCATGCAGCTTAGCTACAGCACCTCTTTTATTCTAGGTCAGTATGGTTTTTCTTTCTCCGGTTGCTTAATGCATTTTATACAAGAAATGTCTTACAGTATAGTCTTTCAGGGGATCATGGTTTACTGTAATGCACATGGTAGGTAAACCAGCCCAATACAAAAGGATACGTTCTTTTTGTGAATCATACTCTAAATTTCTGTAGTAAGCCCTGCTTTTTCATCAGAGCAATAATACTTTCAAACCCAGAAACTTTATAAGCAATGATGTGGTCCTGGTTCATTGACCTTTCATCAACAAATCAGTAAAGAAGAGCATGGAAAAGGACAAGAGATGCCAGATAGAACTTCACCTCCTGGGGATGAATGGGAGGGAATTGAAGAAGAGTTCCTGATCACCATAAATCATCTGCCACTGAAGAAGCATGACGGATTTAGTCATCCACAGACCAGAGGGATCCATTTTCATGTAATTTTTTTTTATCTCTAAAACCTTATAGACATAAGAGGAGTTCTCAGTTTCAGATGAAGAAGTCTGATGTTTTCTCTTGGATTTGTTTCATGGAAGTTGTTTGATGCCGTGTAGACAGAACTGGATTGAGGTACAGATACCAGCTTCTTTTCACAGTTGTCTTGTGGCTGTCACTTTCCCTTCTACAAGAAGACTGGGATTGAAAAGGCCTGAACACAACAGGACATATGTATCAGTGTGGTGCCTTCATTTTTTTCTGGGCACCAAACACTGCCCTGATAAAGGACCATTCTTACAGTGGCCTGTGCAAAAAAAAAAAAAAATTGTATGCTTTGGCTCAGTGTCATGCCATTGAATGGGGTCTTTCAAATTCAGAGGAAAATTATTTTCTACTTGTAATTCCATATTCAAATAAAGAAAAGCTATTGGTGTCCCCTAGTAGGTCTTGATGCCATAAGTGCCTTCATCTGTCCAGTCAGATTTTGTACGTTGACTCTTGCTTTTTTATCTTTCTTGTGCTAGTATCTATTGTGATGCTTCATTACCTTTGACTTGCACACCGACTGCTTTCATCTGTTAGAAATGTCAGCGCCTTACAGAGGTTTTCCAGTTCATGCCAGTAGGAAATCACAGCTTGTGAAAAGGCTATCCCTGCCAGTCAGTTCGATCCTGAGATGTGTTTGCAAACAGACTGGGAAACACACATATTTCACTTTTCTTTTTTGGGTTGGTTTGCATCGCTAACATGAGGAATGGTGTTTCAGTATGAACACATGCAGTCTGGCTGTCCTGTTCAGCCATGTTTCTCAGGTGGTCTGAGGTCAGTACCTCTGTGCAGGGAGTACCCGGACACCAGCAACATGCATCTCACGTACAGACATAAATTGTAGTAGTTCTGCGTGGAAAATGCAGCTCTTTGAAAGTCCTGAGCTGTACTCATTGGAAAAAAAAAATCTAGAATTTAATTCCTATTTTATCCCTGAGCATATGTGGACATATTTTGGTGTATTTATTTTTGCTAATGGATAAGTTTTTGAAATAAATTAATGTTACTCGACTAAGTGATATTTTCTTATCCCAGGGTGCTCCCAGCAATTTTACGTGATTTCCTTGCAGGTATTTATTCACATACAAAATAATTTCTACTAAATGTAGAAAATGTTGGAGAAATATTGTTGTTTTAAGTCTCTGGGTTAACAATTTTCTTTCTGCTGTGAGTTTTGTCTGCTTTTACTTCAAAGTCATTTCTGTTTAGGTCTTCCTGATACTGCATGTCGTTACAACGGTAAATAACGGTATGTTGGTTCCTCTGCGCCTTTGGCTAATTGGTTTGAAAGGAGTAATTTAATGCAGCCATAGCGTAACACTTTGCTAACTGTTCATTTGATTAGATGTATACGTGCATATACTTGTATAACAAGCACAGAAGCGGTGCCTATCTTAAAGTGAAAAGAATACTGTGAACTGTATGAATCTGAGCTGATCTGAAGCTTTGCCTCTTTGCATGATAAAGGCTTAGTATTTTCCTGTTCCAGCATGCATTGAAAGGCCCAATATGTAAGTTTTATGAATGCTGACGTAACTGTGGTATTTTGGAGTTTTATGAACCAGTTATTTAACCTTATGTGTATCTGGACTTGCAGGTGTTGCCACACATACGTCAGTGTGATGTTTAGACATTTGATCTTTACATGTCACTTTTTGCATGATGCGTTTGAATTATTGTAGGTGTTTTGCCCTTATTTTCCTTTTATATGATTGAGAAGAGTTTGGCTAAGTTGTTCAGTTGGAAAACAAAAACGGGCAAGATGGGAGATGAATGGGCTTTAAAACAAGTAAGAACTTGGAGTCAGGAACTGTGTACTTGAATGCAGTAGAGGCTACAATGAGGGACATTTAGAAGCCGGTGTTTAGAATGTTTGGGAATTTCTATAACTGATTATATGAATGTTTCTTATTTCAGGTACTGGGCTGTGGATGAGGCTCATTATTGAATTTAAGTGTAATGGTACTGTCTGGTTTTTCATACTGTAGAATTTGCTCAGATTAATCCTCGAGTGGTAAATAAGTAACTTAAGTGGCTCTGGGGAAGAAGCAGTCTGGTTTGTGCCGTGGAGTGTAAGAGTTATTTCAAGTTATCTGCCATTTGTGTGTATGTGCATAAATGTGAGTAGTAGAAATGAGAGACTTCAGAAATAAGCAACCATGATAAAACACCCATTAAGAGGCTTGAGACTTAACAAACTTTTAATTCAAAAAAGAGATTAAGAGCAGCAGAATAACAACAGGTTATTCACCTGTCATCCTGAAGGTGTTTTGAGCACTGTATCTGAAGGCTGGAAACAAGTTGCCAGACTAGATGAGCCATGGCTCATTGGTGTGATGCTTCTCATTCTCGGGGATTTTTTTTTTATTATTTCTTGCTAGTTCAGTTCAGTGTGGTGCTGCCCCCCTTAATCACGTCTGCTCAAGTGGTGGTAGAAATGTCAGTCTGGGAGGTTACTTTTTTCTCCCTTCAGCTTGGTGATCCTTGGTGTTGATCATAGCAACTGGCTAATAGTACATACCATAATGATACTACTAAAGCAGTTTAGCTGGGAAGTTTAGAAGAGCCCTGACTCCCTTCCCAGCCTCTGGAAAGCATGTAACCAGAAGAAAGTAACTGGCCCCACTGGGATGCAGCTGGTTTGCACGTAGGTGATGCCTCTGCCCAGTGAGATCTCTTACAGGTATCTATAATCTCAGGTAAATCTGGGACTGTCTCAAGTTGTTATATGAATTGCTGGTGCGTTCTTAAGTTAGGAGGAGGTTTGTCAGAGAGCCAGTATTTCATCTTTGTTGGCACCATGGATGTGTTTTCGGTATTATTTTCCTATCCTATTATAAAACTGGTTGAAAACAATATGGGGTGTGTGCAAAATGAATGCTCATTTGTTTTGTTCCCATTGTTTTGAACAAGCAGTATTTTAGATGTGGTAAGTAAACCCAGTGTGGGTTGTTTGGCCTGTGGGGTTTTCAGTTTTGATAAGCTGACTTTGATTAGCAGAAATATATGCTCTGCTAGCATGCACTGAGAAGGGACGGTTCTGTGATGAAGAGGATAGAGTACACCACAACTCCAAATATTTCTTTATATGCTGTGATTTAACGTACTTGAATCTAAACCTTATTAGAAGAGCTAGTGTATCTAGCTCCAGTGTTAGATAGCTGCCTTATTAGAACAGCTCTTTGGAAAGTAGTGTATTTTCTTCCCTCTCATTATAGGCTGAGTCAAATGTGGCTTTGTCAGCTTCCTTTGAGCCTCAGTAATTCAGTGTTTTTTTCTGCTGTTCATTTACACAGGAACTCTATGACAGCGGTACCATCACTTGCATCAGAGGCAGACACGGAAGAACTGTTCAAGTCTTAGTAACTTTGATCCATTTTCTTTTCTTTCCCCAACCCCCCTGCCCTGGCCCTGTTCCCAGCAGATATATGGAGTGATCAGTCATTTCAGACAGACCCAGATTTACCACCTGGCTGGAAAAAAATCAATGATGTCGCTGGGATCTACTACTGGCACATACCAACAGGAACAACTCAATGGCAACGTCCCATGTCCATCCCAACAGATCTCCAGGGCTCACGAAAAGGATCGCTTGGTTCCATTACTCCATCTCCTACTCCCGAAACTGAGGTAACATACAGTGTCTTCTTGTGGGCTGCATATGTAAAGAAAATTGGAATAACTTTTTGAATTGAAATAACTTTTTGCAGGTTTGTGAGTTAGCTAAACTGAGCTTTAGAATATGGGGCCTGATAATATCCCGAAGTGTAGCTATTTGTTGATAATGTGTCGTAAGTATCTACTTTCTGTGTGCGTTTTGTAATGGCTGTGCTTCATGAAGCATCCTACGCTTTGGATGCGTAGGATGAAATCAGACATGTCTCGATAAATTAGGCAGATGATAAATTAGCGCCTGATGAATGTGAACCTGCTGCAGTTCAGTAGCAGGCACTGAAGCGCTGCTGCATTGTAAGGAAACAGGATACATACAATTTTTGCACTTTATAGCAGTCTTGTGGCTGGGCTCTTTGCATCTTTGTTCTTTTTGGTTCGCTTGTTAGGAGTATCACACAAAGACCATATGAGTCTTCATTTAAGACACTAACTCCTTTACAGGGTAGTTTCTGTTAAAGAAATGTGAAGTATTCTGAAGTATAAGTCTCTTAAAATCCTGTCAGTAAAAAATATCTGCACAAGTGGATCACCATGTTGCAGTCAGTCTTTAGCTTGAAACAGAATGAAATGCATTGTCTCTTCCACATATGGTGAAAGAGCAGTATGTTATACCGTCTTTTAAAAGAATCCTTTCAGGCACAATCCATAGGGTGGATTGGTGTCATATAAGTAGAAAAATTACATAAATTTGCCGCAAGAAGAGCATGCTTCAAAAAATGTAATCACTTTGTTTTAGTATGCTGGGAAGACTTCTGTGCAATGAAATACTAATATAAAATCAAATTGTTCTGAGATTCTTTTTCATACTAACTTCAGAACAAGGTCCACAGTTTTATGAAATCAAGTTTTGGATCAGGCAATCCTTAATTTTTACTTAGTTATCTTTTAAAACGTATTTAGACATATTTCTTCTGTTCTGGATTTTGTTAATAATATGCACCAAAAAACTTAAATGAAAACTAAGAGGAGTTAAGGACATTCAAGTGTGTACGACCATGTTGATCCTGAAAATTTTGTCCTGTACAGGCTTAAACATGTACATTCTTGTTTGTTGTTTTAGAAATATTGCTCCCACACGTTCCTAAATGCTACTCATAAGGTTTGCAAACTTGACCACAACATTTCAGTTATATTTTACATCAGTCAAGCTCTCGTGGGATGTACTGTTCACCAAGCATGCTGGAAATTGTTTCTGAGAGGGTTCATGGAGAAAGAACAGCAATTGTTGTCATTCAGGTAGAAAACAAGAAAAAAAATCCAGAAATAATGAATGGAAAGTGCTGCACGTACTTCCAGTAGAAATTCCTGTAATGTACACGTGAGGAATATAGCTTCACCATTAAGTGTTTTTCTTTCTCTAAAATATGGTGAATGGGGCTTTAATTACTAAGTTATAGAAGTCTCTTGCAAAACGCCTCTTGTGAAAAAATCAATATGGTTGGTAAATTGCAGAGGGAAAATACATATATGTAATTCAAATATTTTTCTACCTGTGTTTAAATTGTCTTTACAATGAAAATTTCAGACCTGCTAGTAATGTGGGTGATGTACTTTTAACCTTTCACAATTTGGCTTGCTTTAAATGAAGACTAGTTTGTGATTATGAACAATGATCATTAATTCTCCTCATAGAGAAAATGAAATGTATGAATTATAACAGCGTAGATTTTAAGATCATGCAGATGTATTAAGTAAGACATTTGAAGAGTCCTCCTAAAATGCCATGCATGTGAGTACATTGTAGGCTCATCTAGGTTTTGATATGGCAGTTCCAATTCAGCAAGAAATTTAATCCAGCTAAGATTTATGCTTATACAGTTTTGTGGCAGCATAAAGACCATATATTGTAGTGTAAAAGATGATACAGAAAATAAGCAAGTTTCAAAAATTTGTATTAGTATGATATTGTGTAGTTAATTGGAGGTGTAGACAAAAGCGTTTGTCTCTTGAAGGTTTCTGCGTTCATTGATAAGCATCTTACATACTGTTACTGAAACAATACTGATTTTTTTTGACTCGGTGGTTATTAAGATAGCATTGCAGTACAGTACCAGCAGACTTACAGTAATGAAGTTCAAAACAAGAGTATGAATTGGGCTCGGGACTTTGCACACTGCCAAATTCTGAAACTGCTATAAAGAAGGCCTGTAGCTGGAGCTGTAATGGGAAATTCTAGGTCTTACATTTCTTGAAACCACAGATGTTGAGCTTTATTAAGAGGGAGCTGAAGAAATAATCCTTTGGGATTCAGCTGGTTCTGAGCAGTAAGAGGGAAATAAACCGT
This sequence comes from Buceros rhinoceros silvestris, assembly GCF_000710305.1. Taxonomy (NCBI): domain Eukaryota; kingdom Metazoa; phylum Chordata; class Aves; order Bucerotiformes; family Bucerotidae; genus Buceros; species Buceros rhinoceros. Next base: position 16,950 of record NW_010433304.1, on the reverse strand, counting down.
GGTGTGGGTTGAAGAGAAAGAGGTAGGCAGCGAAATAATTTGTAATATAGATTTAACAGTGTCAGCTACTATGAATCTTCGGTTTTTCATCTCTCAGCAATCAATGCTTACCAGGACCTAATCATCTCCAGGTCACTTGCAGGCGATATTGATTTTAGTCTGTTCACTGCACTGCAGCCTACCCCAGGTGTTGCCCCTCTCCGTCCCTGTGAAGGATTATCCTAGGCATCTGTGATACGGTCAGTCTGTCACTTCACGAAAGATGTGAAATTAAGTCTAGAATAGGGGCTTCCACATGCCTGTATCCCAGCGCCACCACTGGCAGCAGCAGTTGTGGTGGACAGCTTCCAGCTCGAAGCTGGACCACGTGTGAGCTGTGTACTACTGGTTCCCTCATTGCTGTGTGAAAGCCTGTGCTCCGAGACAATGTGATTTGGGAGGGCTGGTTTAGTTCATTAGTTCATTCCCACGTGCTGGAATTTGTACTGCTGTCTTCTGAAAAGGTTGGGGAATATATAGGTTTTAGGCAGATGAAAGAGTATAATCAAGGATTGAAGACTGGCATGGGTAGGATTTCATATCTGTCCCGATAGGCTTCCGTGAGTCGAAAAAAAAAAAAAAAACTTTTATCTTTATCACATTTGCCTGTGAAGTATCATGTGCTAGTCTTGAGATGAGTTTAATTGGGCTCTTCCAGCTTTTGAGTTTGTCAAAACTCAAAAGTTAGAAACACTTTTTTTTGTTGTTTTTGAGAATGCCTTTTCACCCTTTGTCTGTTTCCTCCTTTTTTTTTTTTAATCATTTTATGTCCCTGTCTCTTAAATGATGTGATATACGGAAGCTTTGCTTCGTTTGGTAGAATGTGGCTCACAGCTGAGGGCAGTCAACAAAGAACAGATCAAGTCAGCTATTTTCATGTTGAAGATTACTCTGGGTATAAAGAAAAGCAGTTACTTTACTATTATTGAACTGAGAATCAGAAAAAAAAAGGTAGGGAGGAATGATGTTGTAACATATACAAATGGCAAAAGGGGGGTTAAAAAGGAAAAAAAATGTGAAAATGTCTTTTGCACAGCCTGCAAAGCAATTTTTCGTTCATAAGATAATCAGTGAATTTCAATCCAAAGCAGTTATGGTTTAACCTTATGTGAAAATCCTGCAGATTTAACAAAAATGCTAATAAATGCTAAATACAAATAACCTGGAACATTCCTTCCCTATGTTCCCCTAGAAAGCATAAAAATGTGTTTTGGTCTTACACAGCTGATTAAATTTGACTTAGTTTTAGACTGCTCTTTCCTTCTCTGTGTTGCCAAGTGACTTCTTTTGTGAATCCCTTTCTTTTGTAATGTGCTCTTCCAAATTTTAGAAATTTTGCTGCCTCTTTCCCATTTCCTATGCAGAGAAAATTCCATAAGGTTTGATTTTCAGCAAGAACTTCAAGATCATGGCAAAATTTGGTGATGATAGTTGTGTTGTCTTATAGCCTGTCTCATCTTAGGCCTGGATCACCTCTAGAAGTTCTTCTGTAGGTAACATAACCACTAGCACCTAATATTTAAAGAGGAGAAGCTTAGTAGGAAAAGCTAATAACTCAATTAATTCAGAGGCATGTTAGGGAAGTGTTACTCCTGGGGTTTGTTTCTCACAAATAATTTCTTCAGCGGGGGTGTACTGAGAACACTTCTTGAGGTGAGAGTTCCTCCCTGCGAATTAATACATTGGGCTATATTAATAGATACCACTTCGTCTTGGGGCTGAGCTGGACAGCCTGGGAGAGCTCACCTTAAAAGGGCAACTACTTACAGGAATACCTGATTTGGTGGAGCTACAAAGAGGTGCTTCTGAGTCTCTCAGCAGCCAAATCTCCTGTCCCATCTGGCTCTTGTTCAGGACTGTGGTACCTCTGTCCTTGTGGGGAAGAGGAGAGGGGCAACTCCAACATCAGCTGCTCCTCCCAGGCTTTATAGAGAAGGATGAACCTCAGGTTGCTGTAGTCCTAAATGTAGTGCTACTTGCTTGATTGTACCAGTGAATGCCTCTGGAAATTTTGAGAAACATGAATGGTAAATGAGAGGGTGTGAGATTTGTTTGAGGTTTTTTTCTTATTTTGTTCAATTTTTTAAAAAAATTGCTAGACTTTACAAAACTACTTTTTCAGCAAGAAATTTCTCTGCGCTCCTTAATAATGCTTCTTCCCTTCACTATCCTTTTCTTGTGCTTTCTTTCTGGGAATATTTTATTTTTACCTTCTATGTGTTTTATCCTTGTTGTCTTCCAGTATTTCTAGATCCAGTAGCATTAGGGTCTTTTAACAAAAGTGCCAATCAAATGGAAATCCTAATGTTTCTTCTTAATTACTGTTTATCAAAGGCTGTAGCAGCTGTGGCCAACATTCATATTCAGATTCATTTTGCTTGCTTTTAAGATCATAGTTAAAGAGTAATTTCATTGTCTGTTCCTAATTTATATTAACTTTCCCTGTTTCAATCATTTGTTTTGGTAAGTAACTGTTAGAGGCATGTCTTCTCTCTGCTTTCTTCCAAATGCCATGGTACAGTGGAGTAATTAGTTGAAGTTTGAGGTGATCTGTTCCCTAACCCATCCTGTAAATATCAATGCTAACAACAGTGTCTTGTGTTTTTTTCTTTTTTCTTTTTTTTTTTATCAATGTGCTTCTTCCTGTGTGAATAATTATGTGTCTAGAAACAGCCATGGAGTGATTTTGCTGTACTGAATGGGGGAAAGATTAATAGTGACATTTGGAAGGCAAGTATATTGTCAGATTTTAGAACCTTTAATTCTATTACCTTTGGTTTTTTGCATGGCAGTGGCTGGTTTTTTTCCCCTTTTATTTTTCCATTAATGTCATTCATAACCTAGGCCAAAGTGAATGGGGGTACTGCTAGGGATGTCTAGCTCACAAACATGCTGCCTTTTCTGATCTTTCCACTTGGAATGGTTCAGTCTAAACTAGCAGGGCAACTGCCATGATGTAACGAATAAGATGCCTGCACTGAATGAAATGCAGCTTGAGAATATATGCATGCCTCTTTTCAACTTCAGCCAGAAATACTATTGCTTCTTTGCAGGGAGGATTTAATTTCCCTTTGAAATAAGAAAGAACATGGTGGTGTACTTAATTAGTAGCACTTAATACTGCACTAATAGCACTACCTTTATCTCTAGGATCTGCATGCAGCCACTGTGAACCCAGACCCAAGTCTGAAAGAGTTTGAAGGAGCAACGTTACGCTATGCCTCTTTGAAGCTCAGGTACAGTGACTTCGGAAGTCTCTGAGGAATGACCAGCTCCATATTGTACTGTGCTGGAATCGTTGTATGATTTAAAAATTGATTTTGTCTTTTTTTTTTCCTGTAATAGAAATGGGCCACAGTCTGATGACGATGATTCTTGTAGCATCAACAGTGATCCAGAAGCCAAGGTCTGTAAGAATATCCACAGTGGGATAAGAGTTAAAAATTTGCAATTGTAAACATAACCTGCAAGGTGCAGAATGTCCCCTAAGTTTTGAAATTAACTGTACTCCTCCTTTTGACACAATGTAGATTGACCATGCAAGACTAATCCCATCAAAGGAATTTTTAGATTTAAAACTTCGTTCAGTTTGGTCAGGAAAGTGTGTCTTATTATTAAATCACATAAGCCAAGAAATTGAATGTTACAGTTCAAGATTCTACTGTCCAGCTGTGATAACTGACCCTTTACACAATTAAGTGATTTTTCTGGCCTGACTGAGAGAAGGCTCTGTTGTTTGTCATGGCTGGATAGCCTCCTGGGGCATTCAGTGTCAGAATTTGCTCTTTATTGTCGAGTTTATCCCTTTTTTAAGTACTCTTCCTTGTTTATGTGGCTGCTTGAACTTGCAGCTAGTAACAAGGAAGTTAATTTTTAGTGCAAGGAGCTTTGTATTTTCAAACAGAGAATGGAGTCCAGTTTGAGGATAAAATTCATAGAGAAAAATGACACCATTATGTGAAAGAAATACCATAATTAAATCTGAGCCTTTACTGTTGTAATCGAAGGTTTTTGAGGTTTTGAATGCTTGTATACATGTCTCCGGATTTGTCTTGTTGATAGTTTTGCCTAGTGCTTGCATGCATTTTTTAATGATGTGTGTGAGTGTCTATAATTGGAAATCCAAGTAATAAGGTTTTTGGCATTGCCATACACCTGCAGTGAATGACAGGATCAGAAGCTGCTTAAATGCAGGAAGAAAGTGACAGAGTTAATAATTATCATAACATTAATGATATATTTTAGGAGAGAAAACAGACCGATCAGAGTACTTAAACTTCTTTGTCATCATGATTATTTGGCTTGTAATGTTTAAATCAGATGTGAATAAATGTGTTTTGCTTGGCAGGCTGGCTGTTAAAATGTAAGGGTGTCAGATGTGCTCGTTACAATGACAAGCACTAAATTCTGAGCACAGTAAGTGGAGCTGCAGGAGTGATGAGCATTAGGTAGCAGTCCTCAGAATCAAAAAGCTGTTCCTTTCATGATAAGCCTTATGGTATGGAAAGCATTGTGGGGAGGCAGTATTTTGGTATATCTGGCTCTTTACCAGATGATTTGCACAAGGAGCCCTTCCTTTTTTTTTGCATTAGGAGCCCTTCCTGCATGAAAACCACAGCAATATTTGTGTGGATGAATAACTCGCGTGTCATCATCTCCCTTCCCTCTCTGGCTTGCTGTGAAAAATTTAAAATTTATAGAACTGATAACCACATGGTTCAATGCCAAAAGATTGTCCTCTTTTGTCTATCACAGCTGGTTTTGTTTCTCCTGATTATGCAAAACCATGCTGCTGGTGCTTAGACGGGCAAACTGAGCACTGAAACATTCACAGCAGTGACTGAGGAGCAAGACAAGAAATAGAGGAGAAACTATACATGTTGGAGCGTGGGCTTTTTTAAAATCATTAGAGTCAAATCACCTTACCTGTTACCTGTCACTGCCTGTGAGGATGGTGTTGTGTGTGTACGTGGTCCTGCAGGTGAAGCTCAGCAGTGCTGATGTTGCTTTGCTGCAGGAGAAACTGTGGGTAGAGCTATTCAGTGCATCTGTCTCGAGGACAGGACAAGCAGCTGCTGCATGGCTGTACCTCACAGGGATGGGAAGTGGTCCAGAAAAAGCAGGCAAAATCTTCACCTGTGGAAAATGCTCTGGAATCTTTAGTTCTCACACGGATAGGAAGGGGTGTGGTATGTGGATTCCTTGCTAGCCCATTTTACCCAAAATACTGCAAGACTGAAAGAAGTCTGATAGAGCTTGCAACTGATGACCTGAGACTTGGAAGTGAGTTTATATTTTTAGCCCCTCTAGGCTTTCCTCTGCCACATGACATGCCTTAACAGTATTTGACTGAAGCCTGCTTTTGCGTGGCATCCATCACAGATATGTTTTCTTCATGTCAACATAAGAAAAGGAAGCTTTAACTCATTAAACTCTCTATTGGAAGAATTTGTTAAAATGCTAGAGATATTTTAGAGTTCTTAAATCTTTTTAAACTTATTTATGACAGTGGCCAGTACATTTGGGAAAAAAAATAAATTTCCTCAGTGGCACTGAGTAATGCTGTCTTTCAGCAAAGGGAACCATGCCACCTTGTGGAAGGCTGAAGTAGTTGTTTTCTGCCAGAGTCTGTCAACTTCTGCAAAGATTATAGTACTGCAAAAACATCATTCTTGGGAAAAGTGTGTCATATAATTAATGCAGTGCTTTTAAGAAAAGTGATTCGTGCAG
>NW_010433304.1:1472-11085 GCF_000710305.1 Buceros rhinoceros silvestris | reverse complement strand
GAATGCGGTTAAGCATTCATAATTGTCAGTAAACAACAAATTTTTCCGTTCATCGTGTGGTTAAGAGGCAGTTCAGAACTTCATATCCTTGGCATTTTGGTGCAGGTAGTCTGCACAAGGCTGTAAAAGAGAATGGGAAGAGGTAGGAAGGGAATAATGATTACATCCAGCTTCTTGATTTCAGTAATTTATTTTGATAGAAATTTCTTGAAGAGATGGCTCATTGCACTTGTCAAGGATGTTAATTCTGCATGGGAAACATGCACAACTGGAAATGACTTTTGAATTGCTGCTTCCCAGGAGACACATCATAACCTTCTTGGTTAACTTATAGAGCAAATTGTGCCTTCAAGGGAGGTAAAAAGGATGCTTTTATCAATCCTGGACTGGAAGTTCCTCTGGGCTGTCTCTTCTTGCTGTATGTAAAAGCATAGAAAGATGCTAACCTTCCCCCGCTTGGTTATGCAAAGAAGCTGAACCTCCTGGAAAACCTGTCTTATGTCCCTAGGAATGAGAAAAGCTCATGTGACTCAATTTTTCCAAAGCCTTTGCAGAATTTGCTTGTTTGGCCTCACATTTGGGCTTGCCTTTGTTCTCTCCTTTTTTAATGTGGTTTTCTGCTAAGACTTAGTGTAATCTTTCTGTATAAAGTATGAATACTCGAATTTTCTGTCCACATTGGCTTGTTGATCAGAGCTTCACTTTCCAGCCTTGATATTTTAGAGTAGTTTCAGTGGTATATTAGTGTCAAAGAATGGGAAGAATATATTTGCACTTGTGGAAGTACTAGACAGTTGCTCCAGAAGTCTGCGTTCTACTTTAGAAACCAGAATCTCAAATGAAGAGGAAGAGACTATTTCCAAGAGGAGTAGTGGCAGGAGATACTAATACCAGGTATTTAAATTTAATGACTTATGTATAGGTGAATGAACACGCAGACAGAGACAGTGAAAAGTGAGTTGGTGAATAACTTTTACAAATTATCTGAACTTTATGGAATAACCAGTTGGGCTTTTCAGAGTGATGTAAGGGGTGTTTCTGACAAGCTGACTTTTCAGACCGCTTGTGGCTGTCATGAAAGTGGCCTGTAAGCAGCACTCTAAAAATAATTTTACAAAATATGGTATCCCCCCCCCAAAGAGTTAATATTCATCTCTGCTGCATTTCATGCTCTGGAGGCAGTAGAAACAACCTAACTTTGCTTGTTACTGGTCTTCCCCAGAAGCAATATCCTGGATAGACACAGGACCATTTGTAAATAATCAGCAGGTCTCCTTGGTAATGGAAATGAGTCTGATTTCTGATGCAAGTGAAGACTTAACCGGAGAGGAAGAGTTTTTGCCATGTCAGTAATCCCACGAAAGGATCAGCTTTTCACGTGGAAGTTCATAATTCTCTCTGACACTCAGAGTAGCTTCTAATATTATTGGTGCAAACAGGGAATATTGAATGTTTTCCAGCAGTTTCACAGTCTGCCTTGTGCTGTATATAATCTTCTCATGAGCACATGAAACACTACAAAAAGCCTCAGTTCAGTTAATTTCAATTTAAGGACTTCAGTCTTTAAATTTTAAAGTTTAGTTCATCTTAAGTCTCCTTACAAAAAAAAGATTAAATCTAAAAGAATGCTTTGACTAGTCTTTCTGACAAACTGATTCAAGCATCACCTTCCTTTGATGGTCAAAAACCTTTTAACCTGGACTTTTTGAGGACATTTTTAATCTTCTTTTTCTATTTTAGCCACCTTCTAGTGCATTCATAGCAGGCAATTATGTCTCTTCTTCAGCTTAGTTTTCTTAAAGTAAACAAGCCAAGTGCTTTTATTCATAATGAGGCCAGGAGGGTTGCCACCCTCTTATGAGTCCCCATTTCACTGACTGCTGTAGCAGCTCTGTGTTTTCTGTCTTTAATTTTTAACCATGGGCTATCAGATTTATTACTTTGGGTGCAGTTTTTCCTGGTTCTTTTAGGGTAGCTTTAAAATGTCTGTATTCTCTGTTGGAAAGCTTTTGACACACAACTTCATTTACTTCTTCAAATCCTGAGTAGTTGCAACTTAAGCCATAATCAGTCTTTGTTGCAACTTAAGCCATAATCAGTCTTTGTTGCAACTTAAGCCATAATCAGTCTTTGTTGCAACTTAAGCCATAATTATAAGCAGTGTTTATAAGAGTGAGTCAAAGAAAAGCTCTGGTCTTCATCTCAACAACTGGAACAGCACCTTAGTCAGGAGCAGGAAGTTGTTTGTTTTGTTTTGTGTTTTTCAAAGAATCTTTTTTACCAGTAGGTGAAACTTCTTTGCTAACAGCAGAATTTTGCATTAAACAGTGTGTCCACAGTTCTTTTAACACTCACCTACTGCCAATAGAAAACCCAGTGCATCTTTGGAGATAACTGATTTTTGCATTGATGACATGGTGTGGAAATGGTTTAATAAAATGCAGAAAAGCAAATTATACTCAGTGGTCACGTATCTTCCTTAAATGATGTTCTTAAGCATTTTGTATCAAGAGCTATAGAGTAAGAGTTAAGTAGTTTTAAAAAGACTTGTTGCCTTTTGAGATTGATCTTAGGGTTTAAGATGCCAGAATGACAATCTGGGGAAGAAATCTTCAAAACTCCAGCTTAAACCCAAAATAAACATTGTAGTAGATTTTGGGTTATCATTTTAAAAGGTCATTTTTTTCAAAACCAAAAAGGTGCCCTTGGTTTCTTCTACCTCTGACCCTCTGGGTAGTCATTTTAGTAGCTTACACAACTATGAGTGAAAATACAGATCTTCTGTTTGAAATATCCAGTGAATAATAAAGAGGTCAGTCTTGACAATTACTGTAGCATAGCAAACGTTTATCCATCTTTCCATCCTTGCAGCTTCTGAGTAGCAATGGTGAATGCTGGGGATGGCAGTTTCTAAACTGGTTGGATTGTTTCTGAATTTGGCTGTGTGCCATTAGCAGTGTTAAGGCACCTTCCCAGCTGTGGAGATGCTGCAGGTAAATAATGCAGGTGCTTGAAAACATTCTGCTTTGAAAGCAGTTTTAGAAATAGCGGACTAAAGCACTAAAATACATCTCCTCAACAGTTTCTTTTTAAATAGTGTCTTTTTCATTTTGTACATTAGAACTTTTGGAGATGGCGTTTGCTCATTCATTATCTCTCCATGATTGATATTTATTACTGTTGACATGTATTTTGTCATTAGGTGATGTTGTAAGTGATAATGTCATGATACAGGGTACATCATGATACAGATTTTCATCTAGAAGATATTTGCTTCAACTTGTCCTTAAATGGAGTCTTGTTTAATTGAGTATGAAGATTAGTCCAGGGCAGAGGAAGACATAGTGTTTTCCCAAATCTAAGTGACTTATCTTCTAATGGTATACAGAGTTACAATATGTTCAACTGTTATAACGTAAATATTTGGGATAATGTAGTTTAAGTCCTTGAGCTCTTCGAGATTTATAATTAGATCCTGCAAAATGTTACATGTCTTTCACTCCTAGAAATCCCATGTATCACTTGGGATGAAATGAGATGTGAACCTATCATGCAGGATCAGGACATGGGTGACTGAACAGCAGGAGAGATATAGGAGGAGAGACTTTACTTGTAGCCTTCCTTAGAAAAATATAACAAAGCTGGTATTCCTCATGTGAAAGAGAATGGAAACGACTTCATAATTTACCATTATTTTCCAGGTTTGTAGTACAGTAATTGTGTCTTGAATTTGGGGGCATTATCAGTATCTGCTTTATTAAGTTACACTGTACAAAAGGTGTGCATTGGGCTGCTGGTTTTCTACAGGACTGGGAAAAGAGAAGATAAAATATAGGAACACTTTTGTTACAAACCAGATCCAAATACTTTCTTGGCCTATGAAGTTCTAGTGTTGATGGTGACTGTCTGGCAAGGCCTGTTCACCAGGAATTGCTGGAGCAGCAAGAACATAGATAGCAGTTACATTACAGGAGGATAAATTACGCAGATGGGAACTGTGTGGGTCACACTATTCCCTTGAAGCAATCGGTACCTTGCGAGTGCCATGAGTGGTCGGGTTGCCTGAGCAGTTCAGGTGCTTGACAGGAAATGACCTCCCTGTCATGAGAGAGCTTCTCTGGCTGCCAGCTGGGTGAGGCAGTGCTGGAGCCAGCATGGAAATGACAGCTGTGGGACACTGAACATGCTACTGTGGCCTCTGAGCAACAGGAAGCCATTTCCAAGGCAAAACAATGCTGTTAAAATTGTAGCTACTTCACCAGAAACTCCTGGCCATTTTTGAGAAAACATGAATATATCTGCTGGGTTGTTTTCTAAATTTTTTTTTCTAAATGATGTTTCTTCTTCTAGTAATGGCTATTCCAGAAGAGTTTTCTATTGCTTCACTAGGTAGCTTTTCTTGGCTGAGGTCTATGTATAGCATCTTGCTCTATACAGCTATGGTTGTTGAGCAGAACACAAGAAGAACCTGCCTGCTGCTCTTAAGATTTTTTTTTTCCCCTTAGAAGAATCTGCACTTCCTAATAGTTTAATGTTTCTTATTTTTTATTGTTTTTAATCACCATTTATTCAGTTTTGTGGTGCAGCACAGTAAACTCTGGGCCAGCAGTATTTTGTTGTGTATGATTGATGGAGCCCTTGGGAGTGGACTGAAACTGGGGGAAGAAGCAATCTTCATCATACTCATGTTCCATGGGCAAAACGCTCCTGTTGCTGTTCTGTGGATCAACAGATTTGGTGCGCGGGCAGCTCCTGGTTTAGCTCAGCCTCTGTTGATCTCTCCATCTGCTTTAAAAAAGCAGAAGTCTTCCCTGCCAAAATTTCCTGCCTTTCATCAGAGAGAAAAGGGAGTCGGAGGTAATATTTGCCTTTTAACATGAGATTCACAGTACATCATAATGCCATGTTGCTCCTACGCAGGTATGCATTATTCCATATGCTTGAAGATAATCACCCCGCAGTGCTGCAGGGAGACAGTGTGACAGTAAGTGGGTCCTCAAATGTGGGAGGCCCACCAAGGCTCAAGATGTCTGGACTCAGGATTCATGTTTATTTGAGTCTTTTTCAAAGAGTGGGAACTGAGCAACAGTAATTTAACTTCAGTGTATTATTTGGATCCTGTTGTAAACATAATTTCTGCAGAAAACAAATTCTTCTAAAGTGACATGAAATCCTGACCCTAGTGAAGGCGGGAGATTTCTCCAGAGATTCATTAAGGTCAAGAGTTCACCCAAAGGTGGGGGGTTTTTTTGTTTTGTGGTTTTGTTTTTTCGAAGTTGGGTGTCATGCATATTACCTTTGAAATTATGCACCACAGTACTCAATAAAGTACTGCTGGCTGCATTAGAACCACTTACATCTATAATCCTGCGGAAGAGCCCTCATCAGAAAAATTCAACATCCAAGATTAAAGTTAACAAGTGCATAGCATTGGTTTTTAAGAAATGAATGCACACGTTCTTTCATGCCCTATAAACTGCTACAGGGCTTGTCTTTACTGATGAAGCATATGTGTGTGTGTTGAGGTCATTTTTGTGTATTGCAGAATAATGAAACATACTTGAGTTATCCTGATAGTTCTGTTTTTCTGCAAGATATTTGAGCATCATTGCACCTATCGTACAGAATCATGGGTTGGAAGGGACCTCTGGGGATCATCTAAAAGCAGGTTCACCTAGAGCAGGTTGCACTGGATCACGTCCAGGTGGCTTTCAAGTATCTCCAGAGAAGGAGACTCAAGTGCCTTTCTGGGCAGCCTGTTCCAGTGCTCTGTCACCCTCAAAGAATTTCTTCCTCATGTTCAGATGGAACTTCCTGTGTTCCAGTTTGTGCCTGTTGCCCCTTGTCCTGTCACTGGGCACCACTGAAAAGAGCTTGGCCCTAACCTCTTGATACCTGCCCTTTAGATATTGATAAGCATTGACAAGATGTGCTCTCAGTCTTCTCCAGGCTAAAGAGACCCAGGTCCCTTGGCCTTACCGTGTAAGAGAGATGTTTCAGTCCCCTAATCATCTTTGTAGCCCTGCACTGGACTCTCTCCAGTAGTTCCTTGTCTCTCTTGAACTGGGAAGTCCAGAACTGGACACAGTAGTCCAGATGCGTCCACACCAGGGCAGAGTAGAGCGGGAGGAGAACCTCCCTTGACCCGCTGGCCGCGCTATTCTTAATGCACCCCAGGATACTATTGGCCTTCTTGACCACGATGACACACTGCTGGCTCATGGTTAGCTTGTTATCTGCCAGGATTCCCAGGTTATTCTCCCCAGAGCTGTTTTCCAGCAGGTCAACCCCCTGTACTGGTGCATGGTTATTCCTCCCTAGGTGCAGGACCCTGCACTTGCCCTTGTTGAACCTCGTTAGGTTCCTCTCTGCCCAAGTCTCCAGCCTGTCCAGGTCTCGCTTAATGGCAGCACAGCCTTCTGGTGTGTCAGCCACTCCTCCCAGTTCTGTATCATCAGCAAACTTGCTGAGGGTGCACTCTGCCCCTTCATCCAGGGCAGCGATGAATGCGTTGAACAGGACTGGACCCAGTATTGGCCTCTGGGGAACACCACTAGCTACAGGCCTCCAACTAGCCTCTGTGCCACTAACCACAACCCTCCGAGCTCTGTCATTCAGCCAGTTCTCAATCCACCCCACTGTCCACTCATCTGGCCCGTACTTCCCAACCTTAACTACAAGGATGTTATTTGAGACACTGTCAAAAGCCTTGCATCATCCTTTATTACTTTCTAGTGAAAAATATAACTGCTTTTTCTTCACTGAGGAAGTACGTGCTTTATTTCACTGTGTTAAACTGAAACCCAAAATACCCTTTGCTGAAAGCAAAGTCCATAAACCCATCTCTTTAGGATGAGAATTCAAGGTGTCTGCAAAGCATCTAAAATCAAAGCCTGTTCTTTACTGAGAAGACTGGAGAAAAGAATAAGGTGATTATAATTTCTTTTTTAGAACTACATATAGCAAAATGGTATTAGAAGATAATAGTTCTTTGCTCAATTGGCTAGATTTTTTACTTGGTTCAGAAATATGGTAATGAATAAGAAATATGGAATTAAAAAAATCTTGGACCAGCACAATCATTCCGCAACATTTTCTTGCCTTGAAAGAGCAAATTTGACCTCTGGCTTTGAGCCAGCACGATCAACTGAGAGAAAAGTATTCAACTTAAAACAAGAGAAGGACTTTTGTCATCCTATGTGTTGGAGTCTGTGAGTCTTGAAGAAATGAGCCTGTAGTGTCTTGGAGAATGACTAAGGAACTGTGAGAGCAGAAAGTTCAATATTGACCTGCTCCAGAGAAGTAATTTATTATTGAGATTATTTTACAGTATCTGCAAAGCCTTCATTTTATTCCACAGAAGTTTAGTTTATAATCGTCTGTTTGAGACAGCAGTTATTAGTGAATTTCTGAATTCTGTATGACCTGAATATCTGTTTGCTTATTTTTGATTGCATGCATATTTTCGGCAATTCAAATAATACAGCATGAACTGCAACAGAAAGCTGGAATTGTTGAAAAATCGTAGTATATATTTGATTCTGCATTTTTAATTTTTTGTAATTAAGAATTTTTGTGACAACTGTCACTATGTTGCTGAGAAAATAGATGCATTGCAGTCTATTCATGTTCAAAGCATAAAATATGATGTATTTTAAAATAGTTAAAGAAAAGGTAAGTGGAATTTCCAAGATTGTGTCGGCTACATAAGAAATGGTTAGTTATGTGACCTACATGCTGTGTCTCCAGCACAAGTCTGCTCAGTGGTCTGTGATAAAAGACCTTATTAAATTCTGTACTGATTTATGTATGTCTGCAGGTAGATAAAACCTTTAAAAAGAAAAACATAATGGGAAACAAAGGGAAACTGTTCAAACCAAGTCCTGTAGGCTTAGAAATAGAGAAGAAATTAGTATCATGGTTTAAATGAAACAAACGTACTCTAATGTAGATGTTCATAGTGGCTACCAACAGCTGTGTGGTCTGAAAAACAATTAGTCTGTGGTTCTGTAATGTACATGAGTTTGTTATTCTGAAACTGATGTTCTAATCCATTTTCTACCAGTAATGGGATCTTTTGTACCTATGCCCTTGTGGTCCATCCAGGTTTCGATACTGCTCTGCCATCAGTCGTGTGTCATTGCTCACTTGTCCTGTGACTAGCAGGGAGTTGTATTTGCTTTGGTTTTTTGGATTATTTTATTTTTTTAATGGTACATGATTAGCACTGCATGAAGCAACAGCTAGTGTGGCATTTGCTTATGCACAGAGATTTGTCACAGTTCTGCTTTCCTGTCAAAGCTCCTTCCAGGGTTCCTCTTGCAAAAGCTGATGCAGAGCAGAACCCTACCCTCTGGTAGGGTCACCCCTGGTGAAGATTTTGCAATTCCAAAGAGCATAAGTGTGATCCACGGTTCATTCATTTCTTCAAAACTAGACCTCTCCACCTTTGGTGATGTTTTGACCTCACTGAACCTCACTGCAAAGGAGATTTACAGCTTTTTACAGGGTTTGGATTACAACATTTAAGACAGTGGTTCTTTGACTACAATCATTAACCCTGAAATGTTAATTGAATTTGTAGCCATGCAAACATATGTTCCCCAGAACTGTAAAACTGAGGAGTGATACCTGTGTTTTCATTTCTGTTCACCTGCCTTCATGGGGCAGTGTGTGATAAGACAGCCTTTTTTCCCATGTGTATTTTCTTTGTACGACGTCCTGTGTCATCATGGCTTGGCTTCGTGGACAAAGATTTGGGAAGGGCTTTACCCACGCTTACTGCAAGCGCGCAGATGGCTGAAAAGGCCAATGCAGGACAGGCAAGACTGGCTGCAAAGAGCACACCGGAAGGTCTCCTTGGGTGGTACAGTCGAGGCACGGTTCTTTCTGCGCTGTCTTTTCTCCTCGAGACTGATTCTACGTGTGTTCTCAAAGGAGGCAGCAGCGTTATGTATGGTGTGTCTCCAAATCTCCCGATTGGAGGCCAGGGTGGACCACTGATGGTGGTCAATATGGCCAAGGCTGAGGTGTTGTTTCAGGGAGTCCTTATATCTCCTCTTTGGAGCTCTTCTCCTGCGGCAGCCGGTGGCGAGTTCACCATAGAACACAATCTTAGGGAGGGGGTGATCTGCCATCCTGGAGACGTGCCCTGCCCAGTGCAGCTGTGTTTTCAGCAACATGGCCTCAATGCTGGTGACCTCTGCCTGTTCAAGGACAGCAACATTAGTCACGTAGTCAGTCCAGTGGATGTTTAGGATTGTACGAAGGCAGCGCTGATGGAAGCGTTCGAGGAGTCGCAGGTGGTGGTGGTAGATGACCCATGATTCAGACCCGTATAGAAGAGTAGACAGTACAATGGCTCTGTAGACACTGATCTTTGTGCTTTTCTTCAGGTGTTTATTGCACCAGACTCTCTTATGCACGTCCTGTGTAGCCTAGCAGGAAATGTGAAGTCTCTAGTTGAGACAAAAATATAAGCTTATTGACATAACATGATTTAAACGACATTTTTTCACTCACTTCTCTTGGACACACAGTGTTTGTGGGAGTACCTTTGATATTCCCAATACCAAACAGTAGTAATCCAAGTACAATATACAATTCCTAAATA
>NW_010433304.1:0-1358 GCF_000710305.1 Buceros rhinoceros silvestris | reverse complement strand
CTGAATTTACCAACTTTGTTTTTCTTAAAACCTGTTTGTCTTTGCCAGCTCTTGGAAAGAGTCTGGGGACAAGCAGATAGTCATGTTTCACTTATCTTTATTCATTTGTGATTACTTAAATCATCATTTTTAGAGTTTTAATTTTAAGATAATGCAGAGAGTCTGACCAAGCACAGAAAACTGTAAGATTTTGTATTGTAAGTCAATCTATTACTGTACAACATGCTACAAGGGTTATTATTTTATTCTCCAGTGGAGAAAAGAAATGAGGTAAGCCAAAAGTTGGCATCTGGATTATTTTGAAATTACGATGGACCAGTAACTGTTTTTTGCCAGAAATTATCTGTGAGCCTTGAGCAGAGGTACTTAATCAGCTGGCACTGCCAGGAACATCCGTTTTACTTTGCTCAGGCTCTTAGTCAAGGAGAGCTGCACTCTCAGCTTGGCTTGTTTTGACTCTAGATGTTAGTTCTTGGAGAAAAGAGGGTGTATTTAGCAATGCTCTTTCAGGTCAAAGAAGCACTTTTTCCTCTCAGCTATTAAGTATTGTTGGTGAGAGCTGGGGAACTATGAGGCTGTGTTAGT
Organism: Buceros rhinoceros silvestris; assembly: GCF_000710305.1. Taxonomy (NCBI): domain Eukaryota; kingdom Metazoa; phylum Chordata; class Aves; order Bucerotiformes; family Bucerotidae; genus Buceros; species Buceros rhinoceros. Next base: position 773 of record NW_010433304.1, on the reverse strand, counting down.
GTGCTGCAGGACTAAGCAGTTCTGCTGTCATGGCTAACTCAGCTAGCCCTGGTTCAAGAATTAGGCCATACCTGATTGGAGACACTAGGTGGTTTGTTTCTACTGGGGTTTGTGCTCTTTTGTTTCAAAGAGAACCTTTGAGTCAGTTAAGGGGGGAAACCCCACTAACAATAAAACACGAAGTGGTTCTTTTATGATACAGTTGCTGGCAATATCTCTTTCACAGGCACCCCCTTGCCATGGGGAAAGAGCTTGCGCGCCCTTGTGAGGTTGAGAGCTCTGCTGGTGGTGGCATGTGCCTCCGGTGGGGTCTCCCAGGCCAGACAGGTCTCAACTGAAGGGTCAGACAAAGTGTGTCCAGGGGCAGGATGGGCTCACTAGCCTTCGGGCAACCATCCCAGGAGAAGGACAACTCTAACCTCAAACCCGGGCAAATGGAGCTCGTTTAGCCTTGTAAGGCTCATCCATCATCTAAGAGAAGGATACTCTAACCAAACCTACGACCTGAGGACTTCGCTGTCACCGTCCAAGCTCGCTAGGCCCTGGCAGATGAACCTTAGGTGTAAAGGGTGGAGCCAGTTCTGCGCACGCTGCACCTCACCTAAAAAATCCACTGCGCAGGCTTAAAGGGTTTACTCACGTTTGCAAAGCCCTGTAGCGATAGGCGAGGGATGAAACGGCAGGTGAAAATATGTCAAGGGAAGCCGCAGACCCAACCCTGCATGCAGGTGGTTCAGGAATGTTGGTCGCTCGAGACTGACCCAGGAGATGAC
>NW_010433303.1:43038-43869 GCF_000710305.1 Buceros rhinoceros silvestris | reverse complement strand
TTGCTGTGGAAATGCAGTAAGGATGGACAGGCTGTCACAGCAAACCAGCCATCTGGGGATCGGGTTCCTGTGTGGTGCAAGACAAGGAAATATTTTTTTGGGGTGGGGAGAGCACTCCCCACTTTCTGAATTTTGTGGTGGGTGCTGTGTGGTAAAACTGTGATAGGATTTTGTGTGAGGCTGTGGGATGTCTTTGCTATTAAAGCTCCCTGTTTGCCTTTTACTGAACATGGAAAGTGGTGCTGAGCATCCTTCACTCTGTTACTCCTAGGCTAAACCAGGAGACACTGAAATCTGTCTTGAGCTGCACTTTGCAGGCTGGGAATCCCTGGTTAAAGCCAGTCCTCAAAACTTTTGTTGGAAACTCCGCTTGACTTCTACTTGCAGACTGCTAGAAATCAATCAAATAAAAACTAGTGGCTCTGCCTGCTTTGGAACTTGGACCGGTGCAGGTTTTCCCAGGAAGCTGAGAACTTGCTCCTGACAGCTTCTGTCAAGGTGGTTCCACCATACAAACCCTCTGGGGTTCAGCTCCGGTGCGATGCTGTCACTGCTGCCTGTGAATTCGGAGGTGATGGGTGCTGAACGGGGCACCCCGAATTTCCGCTATCCAACGGACACTGTCCGGTCCTTGCTGCTGCCGCTGGGAGTCAGCACAAACCTCTGCTCCCTTCAGGGAGTCCCAGCAGCGCAGCCCGGGTGCCGCCTGCTGCACCGACAGCACGCTGCTGCCAGCCTGAAATGGCGTTTCTTATGACCCGAGTGCTTAAAATGAGCGTTATTCATAAGCAAGGGAAAGGGAAAGAAAATCCATGTAAGAAAACACGTTTG
>NW_010433303.1:35180-42929 GCF_000710305.1 Buceros rhinoceros silvestris | reverse complement strand
AATCCATGTAAGAAAACACGTTTGTCTGTTGTAATTTATGACAGTTTCAATCAATTAATCCCACTCCATTGAAGCTGAATTTCCACTCTGGACTCAATTCCTCCTCTAGCCCTTTGGACTCCTGCTACGGTTGAACTTTGGATTATTTTACAGGGTAATTGAACTTTAAGACAAATACCTCTTTCTGTTTTAGGTTGCTGAAGCCAAAGGAAAGATTCTTAGCCAGAAAGTTTCTTCACAGAATCAGAGGTACAGGATTGTACGGGCACCATTTATGAACCTTTTGCTCTGCGGAAGAGTTCATTGCCTTGAACCGTTTTAAGTTGGGATCAAAAAGGCTGTGTGACATTTCTAATAAAATCATTCCTTGCTTAGCTGCCACAGTATCTGTGGGTGCTATCAATGCTAATATTTAAACGGTGCCTGAGAACATAAATGTTATCAAAGAGGCGTGATTGCCGTCTGCTTTGACAATAATGGGATGTTAGCTCTTGAACATCCTCCTTCCTGATTGCATGCCCAAAAACGATTTGGAAAACACTGAAACGCTCCGCCTTTCCTTGGCAGGCTGCTGAGGACTTGCCACCTCGAAGCATGCAGCCTCGTTTTCCTCTTTAAATGTGCTGAATTGCAGGTATCCCCAACTGCTACTTTCAGAAACCAACTGAACAGAAGAAAACAGGCTAATAACTGTGTGTGAATAGTTTGGTCCTGCTCTTGCTGTTTGGCTGTGCCCCTTTCTGCAGCATCTGCTGGTCTAACTCGGGGTTTTGTGGGTTTCTTGGCAGGGCTTATGAAACGGGAAACAAGAACGAGGACTCGAACAATGTTGAGAGAAGGCTGGTAGGTTGTGTGTGTATCCACCTGTACGAATCAGTTGCACCCTTAAACAGGATGAAGTTTAAGGTTTATCCAGCACAGGGGAGGAGGAGGAGTGTGAGCCTGGGAACCTCGAAATGTCTCGGTTGTTGCTATTGGATGCAGTGCTCAGGGGGTACCAGGGTGACCCTGGCTGTGTTCGTTTTTTCTCACTAGGCTCTTGCCTGCCAGTCGGGCACGCTGAGGCTTTCTTCCTCATGAGAGCTCTTCTAGCTGGGTGCAGGAGGGAGCAGGGGAGGAGGATGGAGGATGCTCTAAGCCCCATGCTGGCAAATGTCAAACATCTGCATCTTGGTGTTTTTATACTGCTGGTTTGGCAGTTTTTAAACAGCTGGTTTTAACAATTCACGGCTTATAATACTTCATGTGGGGAGGAAGAAGTGGAATTATTTGGTACTAAATGAAGGGGAATGGTTGGAGGGGCTTCTGGGCAGACAGAGCTGACTACTGAGCAGAACTTACTCTTAATAGTGTCTTTAGTCCAACTACAGGAAACATCTTTTCTCTGAAAGCAACAACGAAAACACAAGCACAGATCAGAGTGAAAAAAGCTGGATTCTTGATTCACAGAAATGGCCGTTGCCAAAATCTCTTGACTATACTCGGAAAAGACCGAGGGTGAGAAGTAAATTAAGAGGTAAGCTTGGTCCCCTGTTGACACTTCCCTGCTTACTGTACTGCCGGCCAGGGAGTCGCTGGTGATAGTTTGAGTCTTGAACTGAGTGGGGAAGAGCAGGCTCAAGGCTGGCAGCTGGGGCTTCAAAACTGTCTTGGATTCAACTGGGATAGAGCTAATTTTCTTCTTAGCTCACAGCTTAGTTGCTAGAACAGTGCTGTGTTTTGGAATCAGCATGAGTCAAAAAACAATATGTTGATGGTTTTTAGTTGTTTTGAAGGAATTGGAGGACTTTTCACTGTCTTATGACCTGCTGGTGTGCAGGAGGACAAGAAGGTGGGAGGGAGCACAGCCAGACCACGGCCAAGGGGATATTTCACACCATAGAACATCATGCCCAGTATAGGAACTCAAGGGGTTGCTGGATCTCTGCTCAAGCCTCGGTCAGTGGGTGGTGAGCAGCTGCGTTGTGTGTCTCTTGTTCTTTTCTTGGGTTTTGTTTCTCTTACATTGCTTTTCATTACGATTATTATAATACTTTATTATAGTTCTACTATTCTATTTTAGTTATTAAACTGTTTTTATCTCAACCCAAGAGGGTTGGTTTTTGTTTTTCAATTCTCTTCCCTGTTCCACTGGGGACCACAAGACAAAGCTTCCAAAACCTGCTCGTTTTCTGGCATTTGCTCCGGATGCAGCAAGTTGTGTATGTTTGCATCATTTAGAAGCTGTGTTAGAAAGGGGTTTTCAAGCTTAATGCAAGTGTCATGAAGATTTCTCTTGTAAATGGCCAGAAAACCAAACTCAAAACTAGGTTATTTAGCTGCGATGCGGACCTTAACTGGGTAAGGCACGTGTGTTGTCAGAAACCAGGTCAGCTTTTCTCCTTGCAGTGCTTCCTGTGTCTTCTGCAAGCAGTGGCAGTGATGACCAGACAAAGAAGGTAAGGAGGCGTCATGCTTAGGTGCCTCAGGCTTAAAAAGATTGTGTGCAAAACATGTACAAACAGGTGGGAATTAAACTGGTGGGGTTTTGCCCCAAATGTTCTGATGGACAAGTTTGCCTGATAAGTGTTGCTGAGACTGTGTTGGTCTGCAAGAGGCTGGTGGGACAAGGTGATCTTAGGAAGACAAGTGAAGCTTCATAGGAACAACACTGGGTGAGACCAAAGCAAGTTGTTCTAAAACTGTAACATTGACCTGGGATGGATGGGAAATGGGGCAGGAATTGGCGTGCTGGGTGTGAGCCCCACCTCTGAGAGTGTTGCTCCACCAGGAACAAGTTCAGCTCCCGGGACATGCCAAGAGCTAAGCTGCCTGTCCAAATACCGGCAGCAATCCCAGCTGGGTCCTGCCAGGCTGTGTGTCCGTGCTGGCCCCTGCCCTGCGATTTGTGGTGCCTTGGGAAAACTCCTGCTCACCTCTGTGTTTTGCTGACAGTTTTCAGGGCTGTTATTTCACATCCTGTGCCGAGCCCTGGTTTGCGCACTGTCCTCCTCTACTTCCAGCTATAGCCCTGGGAGAATTAACCATGGGTTATACTGGTTGGAGAATTAGTGTACTGCACATGTCAAGCAAAATAAAATCCAGTTTAGCAATGCCAGACTTTCCCAGTGCCCAGCCGTTAAGTGCTGTATGTGAAACGTTTTGGAAAGGTCCTCATGTAAACACAGACTTTTTTTTTTTAAAAAAACCCCTCTCCAGATCAGGTAGTTGCATTAAAAGCTTTGATATTCACCAGAAACCTTTTCTTTTCTCTCCTGACTAAAATACTTTGCTTCTTGTGAAAAACTTCATCCTCTGTACAAACTCACGGCTAAAGGGAGAGCTTTACGTGTGCGTAGAACTTCAGGGCACTGATCTCCCTTCAGGGCAGGAGAGAGCTGTCAGTATGTTGAGCATATTCCAAGTGTTTCTCTGCTCTTAGGGTGCTTCAAAACCAACCCAACCCTTCCCTCAAAAAAAAAAAACCAACCCCAAAGCCCGCTTCTATAGTAGCATCTAAAGAAAATACCTGAGAGCTGGGTTTGTTTTAGCAGGGAGCATCAAGGCGAAGACCTCAAAAGGAGGCACTAAGGAAAAACACATCCAGCTCCAAGGGAGAGGATTTACCTACAGTGGATCTTGCAGGTATTTTTTAATCTTCCTCAGTGTACTAGGAAATTTGTTGTGAGGTGTGCAGGTGAGTTTGGGTTTTGTGAGGTTTTTTTAATTTTGCCTTTTTCCTTCGCGTTTTCTTCCTAAGCCTTGTGATATTGCTTGTAATGGTTCTGAGGGCTGGCTATCGTTTGTAGATAGTCCCTTGAGCAAGGAGAGCAATTGCTGGGGCTAATGAGAGGTGAAGGAATGAACTTAACTGACAGCCAGAAGTAAAACAGCCTTTGGACTGTGTTTGAGCTGCTGCCTGTTCCCCGCATGAGGAGGTGGAGAGGGTGGTGGTGTAGTTTATCACCTGGGTATGTAGTTAAATGGAGGCTTCTAGTTCATCCAGGGTTCAATTGCTGCTGCCTGTGTGGTTTGGCTGATCTTCCATGCAGGTGAAATGCTCTCAGAGGAGCTTGAGGGGGGTCCGCCACCCCTCAATGCATCTGCCAAGGGTGAATCTGGAGATGAGGAGGCCGTGCAGGTGCGGTACCCAGCGCTCCCTAACCTGCTGCCGGGCTGCTTGTCTAAGTCAACGCAGCACGTTGCTTTGCTTCCTTTGCCTAGACGAGTCCCTGACCGCTTGTCTGCCATGTGGCGGGCGATGCCTTCTTACTTTCTTTTCCTTCTCTTAGAAGCCTGATGATGTATCTGGCAAATTGTCAGGAGAAGAAGGAAGGTTTCAGTGGAATGACTCAGGTTTGTTAGCCTTGATAACATGGAAGAGTTTTGTAGAAGTAGGAGCGTTGCTGAAGTTGTAATTTTCTTTCAAAGACAAATAAGCACCAAGGTTTTGAGATACTTTTTACATAAGAAATACCTTTCATTTCTGAGTTGTATATCATGACAGAATATGGTAAGATGCTTTTATATACGTTCCTGAATTCCTCACTAGCTCCTAAATCCTGTCCTTGATCACAGGGGAACTTGTAGCGAAGCTGTGAAGAGTGGGGATTTACAAACTAGTGACGCAGAGACTCATGAAAACTGATTCAATGATCTGAAAGCGCAGTGAAACTTCAGTTTAAAAAACAAGTGTCCCTGAAAGTGGGTGACTTTCTTCATACTTAAGAATATAGATGTAGACTGTCATTAAGAATATGTGGTAGCTGGTGACTGGTACGGATGCTCGTTACTGCTGCAGCTTTTTTAGCTAAGTGGCACTTCGGGACTTCTTAAATGAAACTGAATTTGCAGGAACTAATTCAAACCCACAGCAGAGTCTCTTGTGATTTGCATTCTGCATTTGCAGAACATACCTTCTCTGCACCAACACATCTGCTTAATTTTGGGGGGAAGATTAAGTGTTGAGGACTTAATTTTTATTACTGCTTACAGTTGGAGAAAATTTTTTGCAAGTTTTCCTTAAAATACAGGCTGCAGCCTCTCTCACTGTTTGTAAGGTTTTTTTGAGTTAAAAGTAATCGTGTGGAGGGACAGGGGTTAGTGGTGACCTGGCAGTACTGAGTTAATGGTTGGACTCGATGGGCTTAAAGATCTCTTCCAACCAAAACGATTCTGTGATGCTGCATGGCAGCTCTAGTGAAGCTGCAGAAAATAACCACACCCCGATGTGTGCAGTTGGTTTTCCTCCCTCTTCTGTATTTATGCTTTATTTTTTTAAGGAGCAGCTGAAATTAGATAAGAAACAAATGAGCATAAATTGAGAGCTTGGGTTGGAAGAGAGAATGGGAAGAATCTGGACAAGAGGGTTTTTATGGTTAGAAGAGTGGGCCAAGAAATGAAATAGTCTTTAAGATGAAGAGATGGCAGCTTAACTGTATGGCAGCTGGTGATGGAGGCTTTTGTGAGGGAAGATTCTTGTTGGTGACGTTTTACCCTGTCTTGTGACACCAGACCCTGAAATGAAGTTTTCCTGCTCTCCTGCACCACTGGTAATTTCAGCGGTGGTTTCCGCTTGAGCAGCTGGTAGGTACTGCCCTGTGCCTCGTGCAGAAGAACAGGTCTTTTCTGAAATGTCTTCTCTTTCTAGATGTATTGAGCAGCACTGTCATAAAAAAGCCTAGATTTTCCAGCTGGGAAACAAGTCATTTGTCCTCTGACACAAAAGCAAGAAACCATGTTGATTCCTTAGAGAAGGAAGGAGAGACCCAAACAGGTAATATCAGGCTGGCAGTTAAGGTGAAGCCTTTTCTTTTGTGATGGGACAAATCAGTCACGTGGAAGCTTTCAGAGAAAGGTGTCTGTAGGGAAGATCTTCTCAAAGTCCAAATGTAGCAGGAGGAGTTGATTGCAGAACTGCCACTGGATACCATGTATGTAAATGTATGAATAAGGAAATTTGGGTTCCTTAACCACAACTGCTCAGAAATTGCTCAGTGATGTCCACGCTTTCTAGTCTTTCTGAACAGTGATTGTCCAGAGCCAGCAGGAAGTGAAAAAATCACGCAGATGATGGACAAGGTGACTGCAAAACCCTGCTAACTCCAAAGAGAAAAAGGGATAGAATTTCCTTGCAGTGAACAACTAGAAGGCAGGAAAACAGTGGCCTGACTCTGTTCTGCCCCTTGTGCTGTGCTTTGACCTCATCTGTCTATCATTTGCTCTTTGTTTGCTTAACATCGTGCTGCTTTCTTAACAAGTCCTCCTCAACGCATTTCAGGGCAGTTTCTCTCCTGTTCGAGCTCTAGAAGAGCCAGTCTCAAACGACAGCTCTAGAACAAGCATTGTCATGAACCCTTCCATAGCAGGAGGGTTTGTGCTCCAGCGAGCCCTCCAGCCTGGTACTGACCTGCGCTTTCTCCTAGGTCGGGCAGTGGATGACAGTGTGGATGATGTGGTTTTTTCCAAGATGCTGCATGAAGACATCAGTGACTCGGGGGTGGTTACTGCATTTGAAAGCTTTAGCAGCCAGCTGAAGAAATTGTTCTGGGTAATGGGCTGTGCGTGGCATTTCCTCACAGTACCTTGTTATCACCGGGGAGTTGGTGCAAATATCCTGTCTGTATTTTGTGCCCCAGAGCACAGTTTTTGGCTGCAGTGACTGTTAGCCTGGAGCTCTTAGCACAGCCTGTATCCTCTGAGAGGGCATAAAAGAAGTTTTAATTAGGTTTTTCTCTTTTTGTCTTATTTACCCATTGGATCAGATTTGGTTAGGCATTTCAAACGCTTTCCTCGAAGGAAAGGGATCAAAGCTTTTTGGAAGGTAACTCAGCTCTGTGACAGTGTACCTATACTGGAGCTGTGGGCCGTTGTCCTCATGGACACATACCAAACCTACAGAAACTCCCTTCTGGGGCATGGTTTCACTGTGGTGTGAGACTATGCAACCTTTTCCTAATGAAAACCAGGAAGTGATGCCAGCTGCACCTGGTGACTAGAACATGTGTATATCCCAAGGACACACTTGTACCTTAGATTAATGGTTCCTGGAGGTGGTGGTTGCACAAGTGAAGTGTGTAAGCTGTGTCTTCCCGGCTCACTTGGCTGTGTAGACATACTTGCCAATGCAGCACAAGCAACCAACTGCCACTGTTGATTTAGCTAGAACAAGTCATACGTGGGCGTTGAACCAAGTTTAGTATGAGAGGACAATACCTGACCCATCGCAATCTCATGTTAACAAACCGGGCTTACACTGGATCAGCACTTTGTATCCTGCAACCATGGACTTTTTTTTGAGCTACTGCTGGGTGTTCAAGTCCTTGAATCAAGGCTGGAAGTGGTTGCATTTACAAATCAGTTATGATTAAAACAGTTTGCATTAATGCTGATCTGAACTGGTGCTAGCAGAGACCCGGGTCTGTGCGGTTGGGTGTGAGTGTGGGTGAAGGTCATTTCTCTGCTGTCTGCATAATGCGACTCTGACCTGAAGTCGCGTGGACAGGTTACGTAGGGGTTTGTGAGCATAACTAGTGTGGCTGAACAAAATCAACGCCTTTTTGCACTACCCTGTCTGTGTCATCTCACTTGTTGAAATGTGACTTAAGATGGTTTCTGCTGAGCTGAGGAGCAGCTGGTGGAGGGATTTGTGTGGCAGGGAAAGGTTTTGCAAACTAGACTTTGGGTTTTGGCTTGGGCTATTGCCTAGCCCTGACAGCGTGTCCTGTGGCTAGACCCGGTACAAAAAGATGGAGATCAGCGCGCACAACG
>NW_010433303.1:7741-34978 GCF_000710305.1 Buceros rhinoceros silvestris | reverse complement strand
TTCAGCTCGGTGTAAAAGTGGGCTAATCCGACAAGCCTCTTTGTAAGCAAATCTGGCAGTAAGTTACTGCATTTAGGATGGTGTGGAAGACAAAATACTTGTGTGTGTCTCTTGCTTTTCTGTCAGGAGAGTGTCAGACGTGCAGCTCCTGTGATTTATCCTGCTTTTCCTGTAAGGGAAGAGGGGATGGATTAATGCAAAGCAAGCTTGAGTTAGCAGTCGATGAAGCAGTAACTAGACTGTCTTCTTATTACCAATGTTCACAAATATGCTTTAACCCCCCTGTTGTTACACTTAGTAGCTTCTGTTTCTATGTCTTTTAAGAAAAGTCAGGCTCTGATTTGCTTAATGAAGTGGGGGAGAAGTCAGGGGTCTGTTATAGACCCAGTTCTGTAGATTGTTTCCACGTGGACAAAAGCAGTGCCAGCTGGTGAACCAGCCACTCACCAGATGGGACTTGAAGAAGGTTCCTTTACTCACAGGCTGTCAAATTTCTCAGAGGAGCTAGATAAAAAAATTAATTGTAATAGTAATAGATTTGTTATAAGTGAAGTACGAGCACAGCCTGAGGTATGAGTAAGTCCATCAGTCTCTAGATCTACTACATGTTTAGTTTGCAGGATTTAGATCAATCATAGCATGAAATAAAAGCCTTTAAAATGCAAAATCTGTGGCATAAATAGGATCTCTATGAGCAGGATTTGCTTGTCTTTAAGATACATGGAGAAGTTTCTATAAAAAAAAAACCCAACACAAAACCAGGGGATGTTTTGGGGTGAAAGATGAGTTGATGGTGGTGAGCTGCTGCCGTGCTTTGATTTATTAACTAAGTATCCTGGAGCCAACAAGAACTGCAGGCTCGTGGGGGCAGAGCTGTGCCAGAAGGGCTCTTCTGAAGTCACCATCAGATGACAGCTGGGTATTCCACTGCCAGGGGAAAGGAAGGTGGCAAACCTAAGTGAGGAGGGGTGTTGCCTGTTAAGATTTAGAAGTCACTGGTGTTGTGTAGCCACACCTGTTGTACGATCTGTTCTGTGCCTCTGTTGCTGGCCACAGTTTGAAGCGACAGGCTGTCTAACTAAACTCCTTTGATCTGACCTAGTACAACTAGTCACATTCTCTGAATACCCAAGAATAAAACTGCCCCATTTAGTTCAGCAAGGACATTTGCTTCTGCCTAAAGGCAGGTTTGGTGCTGAAGGGGTTGTCATCTGCCTTGGGCTACTGTGCGTTCAAGTGTCAGATGTGTTTCTGTTCTCCATCACTAGGCTGAGTAAGTTGGAGGCCTTCCAGAAGATTGTTGTTGAAGAGCTTGCCAGCCTTGAGAAGGAGACTCAGATCTTGGCAGCCATGGAGAAAGATGCAGTGGTGCGTAGAACGTCTTGTGTGCTGGCCTGCAGAGGTGCCCCTTCCCCACTAATGGGGCTTTTCTTTGCGACTCTCTTTAGGACTTCTGGAACAGCCAGTTACTAAAACTGAATTCGTTCTGCGAGCAGCAAAAGCAAAGGTATGTCTGGCACGCTTACGAGTCATTGGATGGTCAAAGAGGTCAAGAGGAGGTGGAAGGAGGTGATTTTTTTGTCTGTAAAATATACTGTTGGTACAAACACTGGCCAAAAACTGCAAAAAAGGGAGAATCCTCAGGTTAATTTTTATTGGTAAATATCTGAGTTTCACCTACTGCTCCAGAGTCAAACTAGCCAGGCTCACTTTTCTTCCAGAATTCAGTCCGTTGACTCAGCCCTGGGCGAAACAGCAAAGAGTTTTGCCGACAACATCCAGAACACATCGGTATGTGCAGCACACGAGCAGCTCTGTGCACGTGGTGGACTTTGTGCTGTGGTCTGACTGATAAGTGTTGGAAGTGGAAAGATGAAACTGAAGCCCTGGGAGGGGGAACCTGTGGTTAGCTGATCTGTGGGGCTGGTTCCTCACAGGAGCCCCGTTCCTGGTGCATGGTGAGCATCCAGAACACAGGGTTCGTCCTGCTAGGGACTAGGGAGTGGTCAAAAAGCACTTGCCTAAGAGAGAAGGGAAGGGTGAGGACCCATCAGGGAGTGATGTTTCTGCTGGGTTCGTATCTCGGGGATTCCTTCATCCAGGGGCTGGTTTCTGGGTAGTTCATGACCCTCAATGCAGTTCTCCTGGGACATTATCCCACTTGCCCTTGCAGTTGTGCATCCTGTGGCTAAGGGCACTTCAGCTGAATGACTCCTTGCATGCTTTCATCTGCTTCTCGGGTCTGACAACACCTAACCTCAATGCTTCCAAGTCTAATTTCTAAAAAAATTTTCTTAATTTGCCTGGAATCCCAGTTAATAAGTTTCAAGTTCCTAAACTCCGAGTTGTTTTAATTTGTAGGTTAATCTGGACAGTCTAACTTTGATGCAATGCTTAGTTTCCCTCTTGCCCGCGCTATCTGATGCCTGCACGCTTCTAGGAGCTTTGCAGTTTCTTATTTTTTCAATAATCATGTTTGTATACGCTTCTGAAATGCTTCTTGTTTCCTTTTTTCTCCTCCCTGCAGTATGACCACCCAGTGAAGAAGGCGGTAGAAAACGACGTGTTCATTGTTCCTTCTGACTAGCAAAACCTTGAATTCATTAGAGATCTTAATGTTTGAGCACTTTAAGAGGTGTGGAGATGATGGTGCCGTGGAGGATGTTAATCTATTCGAAATGGAAATGAAAAAAAGGAGGAGGAAAACAGTATTGATGTTGAGCCTTTCTTTTTTGCTTAAAGAATATATACTGCTGAGTGGTCCAGTTTTGATTCCTGTGGTGATAACAAAGTTTTTCTGCGAAGCTGCAAGATGTGTCCATTAAAATATCAAAGATATAGAAAACGAACTAAATATTTAATTTAGCCACCAAACTGATTTGTATACTGGCTGTTGTTGAGCATTCCATTAATTAATACCTTTATTGAATGTAAAAGCCTTTAACGACTGGTTCTAAGTAAATTACTGTTTGCATAGGATAACCTCCTCATTTCTCTTGAGCTGATGCACTGTGCATGCCTGTGAAAAGGTACTCTAGAGACATGGGTACCCTGCGTGGGCTGTGGGGTCTGCATCCATCACTGTGCGAGCTGCTGGCTTGGAACCAGATTGCGGAGAGAAAGCCCAGCGGGATGTACTGGGCATTGGCCAGGTACCTGAGGGCAGACTGCAGGGCAAGATATGTTCAGCATTGCAGAGAAAATGGCAAGTGAAGCTGGAGAAAACGCTTTTAAAACAGTGACTGTTGGCTCCCAGGAGAGTTCAAAGTACACTGAATGATGCTAGGATTAGATAAACCAGCATCAAAGGTCTCTCGAAAGCAAGTAGTGGACAGACTACGCTATTTAACGTCATCATCCGCTTTGGCAGGGTTCCCTAAGCCATGGTGGCTCTTCTCAAACCACCGGTAGTGCAGGGGCAGACTTCACACGCGGCAGCGCATCCCAGTAAATCAGTGGGATCGTGGCAGGTGTCCAAGCTCTGTCTTTACTCATAGAACTGACCTGAAGTTGCTGTGTGGAGTGGGGGGAATCATTCCCGGTGCACAAGGGTCCTTCATGACAAATGCCAGGGTTTGTTTCACCACTGAATGTCTTTTGGGGGCTGAAACTCTTCCTCCTTGAAGGTAGTGCAGGATAATGCAACAATGAGCAGCTGTTGTTGCTTTGTCTTTGCTGGATAATTTAGAGAAGAGGCTGATGCTCACTGTGCCTCTGCTGAATCCCCGGGTCACCTGTCACCACAAAGCTTGGGAGGTGAGTGGTGAGTGCTTCAGGAGGGGGGATAAAGGCAAAATCAGGGTCTCCTCCTTATTAACAGTTATAAAGTTGTACGCACCTCCACTTGCTTTTAACTGCTTTATTGGAAGAGCCTGGACCCTAAAAGGCTGCTTTTAGTGGCAGGTATGGGAGAGCGTTCGTAGTGATGGGTATGGGATGCCAGTCAGCTTAGATGTCTTCTGCCCCTGCACTTCCTTTTCTATTCCTTCATCTAAAACACTTCACCTTTTGAGAAGCTCAGTGAGTTCTACCTTGGTAACCTGTGACCCCCCCCAGCCTGGAGGGTGTGCCAGAAGCTTTGGCCTTTCCAAAGGCTCTTTCCATCTGTAGCCAGCAGCGGTTGTGTAGAGACAGTGCCTGGGGCAGGAGTGATGCTTTCTGACAGCCCATCTCAGACCACTTCCTGCACTTCAGTTCAGCGTGTTTGAGGTGAAACCCTTGAGGGTCTTATGTCTATTTGGCTTCTGCAGATGATATCGTGGCACTGCAGACCAGTAACTGGGTTACTCAAACACTTCCTTTTGGAAGGTAGGTAGCTGACCTTAGCAGCTCTCCTTTGCCTGCTCACTGATGGTCTTTGAAGTGCTGTTTATTCAGCTACTTTTATTTTCTTTCTTTCAGTGCAAACAGATAAAGCTCAATTTTCAACCTGTTCTTGAGACAGAACAACAAAGATGATGCAGGTGCTCCCTCAGTACACAGAAAAACAGGAAAGTTCTGGTTAAGGACAACTGCTTCGTGAATTTTAAGCTGTTAACCAGTTTAATATTAAACCCTGTTATAACCCCTGCTCTCTGTCCTATCTCTTTCAGGGGATGATGCTGTGCCAAGTGCTTGAGTACTTGCATGCCCTGTATCAATGTAATGGTCCATCTAAGGTCTACAGGGGCTAATGTTACCCGGTGGTGAGGCTACACGAAGCAAAAGGGTGTCCTCTGTGGCTGGAAACAAGCAGCGTGACCAGAGGAACTGTGTGTTTGCGTTGTCCCTGGCCTGGGCTTGTCACTCTGCTCTCGGCAAGGTGTGCTGGTGTGGGCTGGGTTGTGCTGGGACAGCTCCTGCTTCTAGACTGTCTACAAGAGTGGCTCTGGAAAACAGACCTGTCTCCAGGAACTGCTGAGGGCTGTGATTCAGTGTTCTCTCTGTGCGTGCGTGTGGCACCACAGTGTGTTAAATGTGGGGGAAAAAAAACCCAAACCCTGGGAGTCAAACTCACCTGAACTGAGTGGGATGTGATGGTTGTCTTTCCATGCAACATTTGGAAACTTTTTCTTCAGTAAGGCCAAGACTGCTGCTCTTACCCATTTATAACAGATGAGTCGGAAAGATCTCACCAGCCAGAGCCTGCAAGGCGAGAGAACCTGGGAACAGAGAGGCACCAGAGCCAGGGTAATTTTAATGAGTCTGGATTGAAGTTTGGGCTGAAAGTGTGTGTTTTCATCTCTGATGGGGAAAGCAAGCTCGGTGTGAGGACAACTTCATGCATCTGATCTAAAACCCGTCAGAGCGAAGGCGGAAGCCTGTTTTGTCTGTAGAACCTCTGTTCAGAAGCAGAGCAGTCCAGGAGGAGCAGGGATGTTTGCTCTACAGAGGAGGTACCTTAGTGGGAATTTTAAACATGCTGCATCTTCACCATGCTGTGGAAAACTGCGTCCTATGAACCTCATGAGTGTCCGTGACCATGATATGCAGAAATACCACCTGCTCATTCCGGAGGAGGACAGAGCACAGCCAATAGCTGTACAAAAAGCACAGCGAGGCTTCACATCAGCACCAGTGGAAGCGGTGTGTGGAGTTACGGAGGTTGTTTCTCAGCCTGAGGTGAACGTCTTAAGAACTTTCGGAAAAAGAACAAAAGAGGCCTCAGATAACCAGTTCCCAGAATGTGATGCCTTAGAGAAGTGGAGACAGCCCGATAGCAAAATTTGTTTATTTACAGTGTTATGTATTACAGGAAAATCAGTTTAAAAAGTCAATGCTTCTTTCTTCAAAGTTGCAGCATTTTGAAGATATTAAGACAGACCTGAAGGATTCTAAATGTACCTGATTCCAGCCTTCCTGGCCGGTTTGGATCTGCAAGGTGAGACCGTCTTGGTGTTTTTTCTTTCCTGTTTCCACCTGCCCACTGCCCACCCCCCTGCCCCAGCCCTTCGAGTTTCAAGTAAGGCATTTCTTTATTTTTCTTTCAGATGAGGTTTCAACAAAACAAAAGACAGTATCTGTGGGTTTGGTTGCTGTGGTAAACTTGAACACTTAGCGTGCTGACACCGTCTACCTCGATAGTTAAACGCATGCTTTGCCATCAAAAGGTTAAGGACTCCCCTTGTCTTGAACTCCACAACGGGCCACGCAACCGTGTTATTGCCTGCCTTACACACACGGTTCAGCCAGTCGCCCTGTGTATGCTCTTGCCAGCTCACCAATTCCTTCTGCCTTTACCCCGTTTCCAGCAACAAGCTGATGTCTGCAGAGCTCCCAAAGCTCTCCCGTTACTTAAGGCCACGTACGACACCTCAGTCAAACTGATTTCTTACAACTTGTGAGTCGTACGTACCAACCCAACAGCGCAAATTCCTCTGGAATGTGCTTTTTGCTGAATTCACTTTTAAGATCTTCTGCATCTTCTAGTCTGTTCATATGTGCATGTTCAAATTAGCAGTGGTTTAACTTTGAGCACATTTAGACCTGAGCTTTATGTTAAGTTGCTGAGCTCCTACTTCTTTCAAAATCCACTTACTCAGAACTCCTATTAATTTAGCACCTCTGGAGTAACTTGTTTTGCTCTGACTAGAGCTCAAACGTTGTGTGATGCCATGTATTCCAGGTATCGTACTGGGCAGCCCCCGGTCCAGCCCCCTGAAACAAGAAGCTCCTGCCAGCCTCTGTGGAGTTGGAGTCCTTCTCCTGACCTCAGCCATGGTTTAGCTGAAAGTGCTGGATGCTCTGCAAAGCCCTGCGTCAGCCTGAGCAGAGTCCTAACCTTTGGAAGGCATTGATGGATCCATCCATCAAGTGTTTGATAAGGCGGTTTTGTGTCAGCGTTAGAGATCAGAAAGGTTTTGTTTTTCGTACGAGAAAGATCTCAGCTTTCTTTGTTCTGATGGTGACCTTTAACAAGGACAAATAACTCTACTCATTTTGTTAAGACCTAAATAGCAGTACATTAATGAGCGTCTGGTACAAAGAACTGGTAACTGTAATCAGACAGGTTTTAAGCTAAAGCTTGTAGTTCAGTCCTTTTCTTTTGTTTGTGTTTTTTAGAAAAAATCCCCCTGGGGAATGCTGTACTTATTGTGCTTTCTTATCGTTCAGGAATCCATTGGCAGCAGCAAAGTAGTCCTTATGGAAACCGTTCTTGACTGCTGTTGTGACAGGGGGTTCCTTTACAGCCGTTCTCGTAGGTGCTTTCCGGTATGTCTGCAAAAGCAACATCCAAAGTCAATGCTTGGATTTAATTAGTGCCCCCCAATACTAGTTGTGGTGACCTGTAAAACGGAGCTGTGTGGTGGTTGATGATGCAGAGGGATATACTTGCCTCAGACTACGCAAGAACTGAATTATTTTCACTGCCGTACTTTGTAATGTCAAAATAAATTTCTAGCCCTACACTAGAAGCTGTACAGCCCCTGCTAGAAAAGGCTGAAATAACGCAAAGACAGAGCTGCTTGTTCCTTTTATTCCAGTGAGGGAGGAAGGCTCAAAAATTTGCCTGGCAGAGCAAATTCAAACCTTCCAAGTCTCAAATGTGGTACGTGACTTGCTACACAAGTGCAGAAGAGCTGAGCTGCAATGGGGAGGCCATTGCTGCTGAATGACTCTCTTGAAGATATTTCGCATTGACTGTTTTAACTGACTGTGTTTTTATACAAACACGTATTTATAATATATTTATATAAATTTTAATACAAATGTATTTCAAGTACTGATACTCATCCTATGTGTGAGTTCATCAGGACTGCTACACAAAAATCTTTCCCCCACCTTCTCGGAGAGCTCTTGGACGATTGCTTACCTTAATGTAGAAGTTTATGAAGAGAATGACCAGGGTGGCCATGTAGGAGGACTGGAACATGAGGCAGCCAAAGGGGAACCCACAGGGCTTCACAGCTGCGCTGAGGGTGTGCACAATGGTGAGCAGGAACTGGATCTGTGCAGGAAAGATCACGGGTGAGTATTTGCTGAGAGAGGATGGGCCTTAGCCCGGTTAGATACTACAACATCACCTAGTCCTGCTCCTGCAAAGTTCAAGAGCACTTCAACTATCCCTTCCTGAACCTGAGGGTTGAGTTGAAATGATACTCTTAGGAATAAAAAAAACCCACAAGGGGTCAGAGACTTCTAAAAATGAGTTTATTAGCTGCAAGGAGTGTCTATTTTCTATGTAGAAGGTCAAAAATAATGGAATTTTATGGACTGTAGAGCTTCTGTTGTATTGTAGAAAAATTTCTAGGCATCATTTCTTTATACCAGGCTGCACTAGTGACTTATTCTGTGTGAGAGCTCTGTTGTATCTGAATACAAACAGGCTTAATGCTGCAGATGACAGTGTTTATCTACCATCTCTTTCGGCTGCTCTGGCATTTTGAAGAATTTCTGGTAGTTAAAAATGAGTAAAACAGATACGAACCAGTTGTGCCTGAGTGAGGTATTTCTTCCACCAGAGATACTTGCGCATGGAAGGGATGACCGACAGGCCGTAGTAAGAATACATAAGCACGTGGATAAAGCTATTCAACGTGGGTCCAAAGAAACCTATAACAATCCATCAAGGAAAGCGTTTTCATACGTAACTGCTAAAAACTGAGAGAAGATATTATTGCCAGTGTCTCTTGTATACAGAAAGTCTTCCCTTCGTGCTTACATTTTACTAAAGATATTCTTGATGTGGAGAGATGCTCCCTACAGGGTTTTTCTCACACTTAATATTGCATTTTCACCCCATATTTTTCATTGTCTTCACTTTTCTACTCTGTAGTTCACAGGTTATTTATTTCTCTCCTAAACATTCTTTTTCTGCATGAGTGTCTCCATTACTGCTGTAAGTTTTAAGTATTCTGTGGGTGACCAAGCTTCAGGCCCTTGAGGCACCTGCTGTCCTGCTCCCTGATGCAGGAATAAGTCCTAAAGCGCAGTACACTCCACTCTGAACTCAACCAGCCTTATCTGGCTTTGTCTGAGCATCAATCTCACTGATTTTTCCACTGATTCATTACTTAATTACTGATTAATTACTTAGCTACTTTTCTACTCTGTTAATTTTAACAGTGTAAAGCCAGTGGGAGGTGTGGGGGATATTTCCAAATATATACAAGTGTGGTGAGGAGCGGCTGAGGGACCCGGGGAGAGGTTAGCCAGGAGAAAAGGAGGCTCAGGGGAGACCTTCTGGCTCTCGACAGCTCCCTGACAGGAGGGTGGAGCGAGGTGGGGGTTGGTCTCTTGTCCTGTTGC
The DNA here is from genome assembly GCF_000710305.1 of Buceros rhinoceros silvestris. NCBI lineage: Eukaryota > Metazoa > Chordata > Aves > Bucerotiformes > Bucerotidae > Buceros > Buceros rhinoceros. The sequence continues at coordinate 25,750 of NW_010433303.1, read as the reverse complement.
TTGCTGTTGTTCTGGAGAAGAGGAAACAGCCTTAAGCTGCACTAGGAGAGGTTTAGGCTGGACCTGAGGAACAATTTCTCCCCCGTTGGGGGTGTCCAGGCGTGTCCCAGGCTTGCCCAGGGCAGTGGTGGAGTCCCCATCCCTGGAGGGGTTGCACAGCTGTGTTGATGTGGGGCTGAGGGACAGGGGGCAGTGGGGACCTGGCAGTGCTGGGGGAACCCTTGGGCTGCAGGAGCTTAAAGGTCTCTTCCAGCCTTTCGGCCTCTGTGATTCTAGGAATATGTTCAGAGATGGTAGAAAGCACAAACTCCTTGTTTGTTTACACCCTGGCAGAAATGGCTCGTAACGGCTGTGCAATCCTTGATCCCTCCTGCCCACACAAGTGATTTTCTTTGATTCTGTGCTGTCCCATAGTAAGCAATAACAAATGTGAATCTCGCTTTTTGTTCTGAGAAACACCTGCAGCAAGCTGCTTTCCAAAATCCTGTAGTGGACTTTTACTAGAACCTGCCGGTGTCTGGCAGCTCCCAGAGGCTGTGAGCGTTACTGACGCTGTCAGTGACGCACTTGCTTCGTGGGGCGGTGGGATTCCCCTCCAGCACCAGCTGACTTACAGCCCAGGTGAAGCGAACACACTTACTCTGCCCACAAGGGATCCAGTTGAGGACACACCACCAAATGTTGAACATCGTGGCATGGTGATACACGTGAAGGAAGGTGATCTGGCTGCTTTTCTTTCTCAGCACAAAGAAGATGGTGTCCATGAATTCAATTACTTTGGAAAAATAATACCACCACAGCACCTTGGCTACCTGCACAGGCAAGAACAAAGGAGTTGGGGGGTCAGGATCTGTCCATCAAAGGGCTTAATTATTGCTGTGGTTCATCGGTCTCTTGGCATGCAACCTCCCAAAAAGCATTAAAACCTTGTTGAAGGAGGAGCAGAAGCTCTTGCTTCAATTTTATCTCTCTTGACTGAGGTAGTTTAGAACAAAAGCATAATTTCTTATGTGATTGTATAAATATATAAATATAATTTAAGTAGTATGAACTTTGGGTTTCTAGTTCTATTTTTTCATCGAAGATGCAGTTGTGGGGTGTTTAATTTTTTTAAGGGTGATACCATTTATACTTAGTACTGAATAGATTTTGCTGGTAGCTTCTTAAATAATCCAACTTCAACACTCCACAATGGCATAGACCCTCCTCTAGAGTTGAGATGCTTTGTCAGAGCCGAGGAAACGTTTCAGGACAGTTAAAGGCAGTTAGGCAAAACAAAGGGGAAAATACCTTGTTGATGGGGAAAAAGTATAAGTGACTTTTTCCTCACCAAAAGACAGATAAATTTGGAGGACTGGGGAAAATGATGTAAATTAACCAACTTTCTGCCCCTGAGCATTAAGGTTACACGGAAAGCAAGCCTGAGCGAGGGGTGACAGAGTGAATACGTGGCATTGCTGTGATGCAGAAGGGTTGAAACCAGAGACAAGCCAGGTCAGCACAATGCCTCGCAGTTTTCCCGAGTTTAGAGTTGGGCTTAAATCAGTTTCCAGCCAGAGTCTAACAAGTGTAACATTTTAGATGATTGATTTTTCTCCCAATTTCTTCCATGATCCATATTTCAGCAGTTGGGTGACACCATTTTGAACACAAATCTTGATATATGACATTTCAGAATACTCCCTGTTGTGCTGTCCATGGAGGGCAAGGATGGTGTTAAAGCCCTCACGTTAACGATGTCACCCATACATATCCTTACGGCTGCTGTCAGGGCAGATGTGTTGCACCAAGGGCGTGGAGGGAAGGGCTGCTGAGGATGCTGTGGTCTCTCACCCGGATGTCAGCCTCCCCTGCGCTGTGGAGGTTCTGGCACTGCAGGTTGTAGCTTCCTTCCCACGTGGCAAGGATGAGCTGGAACAGAAAACAGCAACTCTGTCACTGGACAGACGTGGCAGTTGGCTTTTACCCCTGCAGCTGCTCTGTGTCGATTGATGAAAGCAGCGTGGCAGGTCCCTGCTCCTCCGTGAACTGACGCTCCTAAACCAGACAACTCGCTAACATCTTCTCTTTGAGATGGGGAAGGCACCAAGGTTGTGTTGGAGACACTTGCTGCAATGGAAGCTTTTGATGTGGAGTATTTTTATAGTGATGACCACCTAAAGCCATGCAGCACCCTCTTGGAATAGGGAGCATAATTTCTTGTCTACAAACTCTATACAGAGTCCATGGATTTTAAAAAGGTCTTGCTTATTCTTGAATGTCTGAAAAGTAGCTTTGGGGGCTAAGTGAGCAATTAATGTTCTGGGGTCACTACAAGGGATGTAGTGAGTGGTGGTAGGAGAAGCAAACATCGAGTGTTTATGCTGTAAACACGATGGCAGGATGGTGTGAGGAGAGAGTTGCTTTTAATTCTGGCACTACGTTCATGAGGAAAATCCGTATCAGCATCTGCACGGACTTCTCCCTCCAGTCGAGACTGGAAAGCAGTCTCCTGTGCTGAACATGTAACAGTCCACAGAGAAGTGGGGCAGAGGGACTCTCAGTGATCCAACTCAATTAATTCTTAGCATAATACGTTTTGAAAGCTATCGATAATATCTGGAGCATTAGCAAATCACCCGGAATGCTTATAAATTCACATTACAAAGCAATAAAACCTGGAGAACCAGTTTTCTGCTGTTTTTCCTCTAACTCAAACGTAGCTGGTATATGTGGCCAAAATAACCCATAGGGATTACAGAGAGAGATGAAAAGACAATAAATGGATGTTCTGCAGATAACTGCTATGTAACAAATGAAACCAACCCAGTCCTTTTTGTAACGATCCGTGTTTTGAGTGGAAAAGGGGCTTCTCTCCCTTGCCTGGGCTTTCTAACGGGAAGGATACTGGTTACTCTAGAGCTGGAGGACAGAAGCAGACCCATGCTTGCTTATTATTTTGAGGTCAGCAAGTTCTTAGTCTGGAAAAATGCCTAAATTCTTTTTTCTCTGTCAACAAAAACTCTTTCAAATGTAAAGCTGTGCTGTTGAGAAACTCCTGGCCAGTCCGATTTAATACCCCACAAGTAAATGGGAGACTGCTGGAAGGATTAGTGGACTAATGACTTCAAAATGACTTGAACGTACGAATGCCGATGCCTGTGTGTTGCTGTGGTCTGGGGATAGTGAAATAGGCTAAACCAAATCCCTTCCAGGCTAATTTTCCATGAATATTTGATTGCAGGTCCCGTTCTGAAGAGCTGCTGTGTATTATTACTTTGCGGTAGCAGTGGTTGTACTGGAGGCTTTTTACGATGTGAAAAAGCTTCATCGTAGAAAATGTTCCTCTTGATTTCTGATAAAGTTCTACTGAATTCTGTTTGCCCGTGCAGGTGAGAGCCAGAGCACTGCCTTTTTCAAGAGCAGGATACACGTTTTACCAAACTGCAGAGCCCAGAAAGGTCAGTGGAAAAGACATGGAGAACCGGGAGGGTGAAACTGAGGTGTGAGGACAATGTGTGCAGCCGGAACAACGGCAGGTGAGAACAGCAGAGTCAGCTCCTCAGCTCTCCAACAAATTACCTGACTGAGAACGAAGAACTCCTGGGAATTTAACTCTGTCTAACAAAGTTCTTGCTCAAAAAACCTGTTTACTGTTGTCCTTGCATTTCACTGCATTCTGCTGCGCTCTTGGTGACCTTTTGCTATCTAATTTGTTTTTCTTACTTCTCCCTTCTTCCAAATCATGAGTGCGCCTGATCTCCTCTGGTTTCTCACTTTGCTCTTTTCCTTTTGTTCCTCTAAGGTTAAGATAGTCTTTCTTTCCTAATTAAAGAATTATTTGAAGGAAACCTCCACCTCAAGCACCAATTCTTAATGGGTCTAGAATAATTCTTTGCTTCTCTGCTGAACTTACATTTGCTGACTTCTAGGCAAATGAAGGACTAAATTTATTTCAATCTTTAAAAAAGGTAAAAAATTATTATGAAGTTAAGTTTCTATAATACTTAAAGGGGGGGACGCTACAGGAAAGATGGAGAGGGACTGTTCATCAGAGAGTGTGGCGATAGGGCAAGGGCTAACAGATTTTACCTGGAAGAGGGGAGGTTTAGATTAGATATTAGGAAGAAATTCATTACTGTGAGGGTGGTGAGGCACTGGAACAGGTTGCCCAGAGAAGCTGTGGATGCCCCATTCCTGGAAGACCAGGTTGGAGGGGCTCTGAGGATCCTGGGCTAGCGGAAGGTGTCCCTGCTCATGGCAGGGGAGTTGGAACTAGATGATCTTTAGGGTCCCTTAGAGTCCAAACCATTCTATGATTCTGTGGTAAAATGGACTTGCTGGAGGATGAAATTTTCAACTTGTAGAAACAAAGTGAAGGTAATTTACTCGTTTTTTATTTATCCTTTAAGGTAGAAGATTTTTCTTCTGGCTTCACTAAAAAGTTTGATGCACTGGGCTTCAAATACTCGTGCGGTTCTGCCCTTTCCCCTTTGCTCTGAATCAAGGGGTCCTCATGTGGACGTGGCTGCTTGATTACAAATCCCATGGATTTGTAATAAGTCTGTGAAGCTACCTGGGGATATAGGCAGCTTGAGACATCACGCCACCCCTATGCTAATGACACGTATCTCTAGATCTCCTCTTTAATCTGACCCAGATGGTGCCAGTGTCCTGGTTTTCTCAGTGCATGATCAACAAAAGGACTTGGGTGAGACCCTGGTGACTAGCTGAGATTTAATTTAAACAGGGCAGAGGTGATACTTTCTGCTGGGGAAAGCAGCCTGAGACTGTGGTCAAGATTATGTCTCCTGCTATTAAAGAGCGAGAGTATCCTCACCTGAGTAATTCCACAATTCGGAGATCAGCACTGGGCCCCTTTGTTTCCAGTTTCATTACTGGTGGTGTGACAGTTTTATCCTGCGGTGAGCTTCACAGCCTTACCTTGGCCTGTTCCATTTACTTTGTTGAAATTCCTAGCACAGCCATCTATCGCTACGACACTTCTGCTAAAACCGGCGCATTGCTCACCTCTCCCGGCATGGGAGAGCGCTTACCTCTGTGAACATGTACAAGGAGAGCAGCGTAATGCCAAGGTTATACGCGATGAGGTGAGCCCTGAGGGAGAAAGGAGGCCTGTTCTTCATGAACTTGTTGCCCAGCCAGATGGAGAGCAGGTATGCTGCAGTCAGGAGAAACGTGGGGAGGTAGGAGTCCAAGAGGAACCATCCTCTGACCCTGGCATCTGAAGAGGGACACGTACAATTGAGAGAGACAATTACAAAGGCCGTGACACGTTAAAAACAAACGACGCAGGGGGCTTAGACGCAATACAGCCACACATACCAATTTGGTAACAACTGGTGTCCACTTTATTCCCAAACAGTTCTATTTTTATACCATAGCTAATTCATTAGTAAACACCATTACATCATATCTAAACATTATGATTCGTCACTGGTTAAAAAAGTTAATTCATTAGTAATCGGTTACATCATTTTTAGGCAGCACGATTCATTACTTGTCATTAATTATGTATCAGGTTAAAAAAAGCCCTCCCTTTAATTACCTCACTTAGAAAACCTGTTCAACACACCTGCTTGAAAATAAGTCATTCGACCTTGGCCCAGTTCTCACTTCTCAGCAGTTTTTTAAACAAAGATCCTTGCTGATTAAAGTTTGGATAGCTGAGCTGAGAGCTCCGATAAGTAATTTCAAACAGAGAGCTTTGTAACACTGCACTTTTGCTACCTGAGAGCCGAGGTTCTGTTAGCTACTAAAGCAGACTTTTAAAAGCAGACTTTAAGCGAACTTTAGAATTATAGTTTTGCTAACTCAAAATAAGATTCTGGATTGCCCAGAATATGTCCATTTTCTTGAAGAAATCCCACAGTGACAAAGTGCTGCTGAAATACAGCAAAGCACATTATGCAGAGCACACTGAAGGTGGGAGTCTGCCAGGCTTCGCTCGCTAGCGCTGCCCAGGGCGTTTACCTCCCCCAGACTGCACACCAATGCAGAGAACACTTGCTGAAAACTGTGTGGGACTCCCTAGTAATGTAAGGCCACTTAAATCTCCTCATTTAACAGGAAAGAGAAAATTAAAAGAATATGCTATCCTATATGCTTTTAAAAAACTGTAATTTAATGATTCAACTTAATATTTAATAAAATATCTTAATCTGCTCAAAAGCCAGTTTGCAGGTAATATTAGAAAGTGTCAAGTTGCCAGTTAGAAAGCGTCAAGTTGCCAGTTCATATATTCTTTTAATTCTGCACTTGCTATTTAAGCATGAAGGTGTGTAACATTTGCTAGAAATGTTACGTGTCCCTAGAAATGTTATTTCCTAGAACTGTTATACAAGGCGGGGGGGGTGTGTGTGTGCGAATTTTCCAAAACCATTAGATGTGGAAAACAAATAGCAAATGTTTACTGTGGTTATCAGAGCTCTTTGGCAAGGCAAGGGCTGGCTTTCTCTCAGTTGGTCCCGCTTGCCAGGTCCTGGAATGAAATATTAAGGTCAAATGCTGTTTGCCTTCTCCTCACGGGTAATCCCACTGGCAGTAATCCCACAGGGCAGCGTGTGTGAGCGAAGCCTAATCCTCTCTGCCAACCTGGGGGCACCACGCGTTGTTGTCCTGTGAGCAACTGGAAGTCACGAGTGAAAAGGGGTGTGCTTTCTTTTTTTTCCAAGATGGAGCAAAATTTAATTTTCCATAGCAAGACTCTTCAGACATTTATCTATGAAAAGAACAAGGGGTATCATGGCTAGTTTTTCAGAAAGGTTGCTCTAAATTTGTTGTGATTTATGGAGTATTATGAAAAAATAACTCAGTGAGAAGCTATTGAGCAGGTCACTGGTTCTTTCTGCTATTAGAAACTCTTTAAAATTATTTTTTAATGAAGACCAAGATTATGTTAAAAATTGTAATGAAACAGAAGGTGTTCCCAATGCCTGAAAAAATTTTCCTGTTTTTCTGCCTGTGATTTTGAAAAGGCCTGGGCAATGGATGATGCACAAACCACGTGTGCCCCAGCATTTAATGTTTTCAATTTTGCTGTGAAACAGGCAGCCCAGGGCAGTGGTGGAGTCCCCATCCCTGGAGGGGTTGAACAGCCGTGTCGATGTGGGGCTGAGGGACAGGGGGGACCTGGCAGCGCCGGGGGAGTGGTTAGAGTCCATGAGCTTAAAAGTCTTTTCTAACCCAAACAATTCTGTCCTTCTGCTCCCATATGGGCCCCCAACAGGACACAGGAGTCACAGGGCAGGTCAAGGTTGTCCTGTTACAGTGTTGAGGGAAATTATTGAAACCCGTACCCTTCCCGATGATTTCCCATGCCAGCCTTGGTAGCGTGAAGGGTAAGACAGTTATTGCCAGAAAGTGGTTTATAAACAGCAGCCAAGGGAGGTGGCTGTTCTGTTTCTGCTTACGCTTAGCCCTGTCTGGCAGGAAAAGGGAGGTTTGGAGGTGGCAGGCAGGGAGAGGAAAGGAGTCTAGTTCCAAAAGTGTTATCAGAAGGCAGACAGGTCAGAAGCGTTTCTGTTGACTGACAGTTTGATGTCTGTGTTCAAGTACTATTGAGGGTCCCTGTCAACAGGATTATTTTCACAACGTTGAACCCGCACAGCATCTGAAATTGAGACCAAGGCAGTGAATAAAGCCACAGTGTGAAAGCGCTGGACCACAGCAGGGGAAGGAGCAGGCGCCCATGAGCTCCAATTGCTCCGTAAATGAGCTCATTCATGGGCACTGGCCACGATGTACCAGACCTTGGGGTGAAATCTTGGCTCCTCTGAACTGAGTGTCAGCCTCCCAGGCTCTCTGAAGGTATCAGGCTTCTATCAGTGCGGTTTAGAAACGCTTTGATTCAGGTTTCAGTACAGCTTTGGCCATTTGGTGTCTGATTCAGACTTTCTGAGGTGCAGAGGGTAGATAGATGGTTTTGTACCCATGGCTGCTACAGTTCCTACTCAGCTGAGGAGCGGAGGAGTGCTTATTTCTTCACCATCATTTTATTAACTGTATCTATTCTGGACCACTTGTGTTTATTTCACAGATGATACAAGCAACCAATTAACTAGAATTAGCTCCTGCAATTAAATTCTCCTTAATTTTTGTGTAACACCATGCAATACTCTGCAGGTAGAGGTGATCCTGGAAAAATGAACAAAACCAGTACAGCGATACTAGTATTTCAGCAGTGACTACCTGAAGTGTAAACCCCAGACATGGGATTGATTTTTAAAGGAACAGAGCACTGGTGTCTGTGCTTTGAAGTCATCTGTCTGTTGAATGAAGTGTGTACTGTGGATGAGAACTGGAGAGGGAGAAGGGGAATGCTTCGTGGGCTTTAGACATTGGGGGAAGCTCTCAAGAATTCATTTTTGGGGTCATTCTATCCAATTTAAAACTGTTTGCTCTTTATTGTGAATTATTTATGTGTACAAACACATTGGTGGGAGCTCTGTTATTGGTGAAACATATGATACTGCGTCATTACACCTCCAGTTCAAATAAAAGATCATAGTGAACAGGCGTGGACAAATGAGTGCTATCACTGATGTCTGGAGAGGGATGGTGACGTACTTGGGAAGTAACACAAACAAGACTTGTTTAAAGTGCCTTCTAGAAGCCCAAAGGGATCTGTGTTAGATGAGCTACAGTTTGTTCCTCAAAGTTTGTCCTGGACTGACAAGGAGAGTGGAATGGAGGAGAACGTCATGTCCATTTGGAAAAATAAAACCCCCACAATAGTGCTTTTATGCTTGCGATCACGTTTCTTTGTTTGTATTAAAAGGTAGAAGCCATTAATTAAACATATTCTGTTTCAATTAATTCTGCTGCAATTCCTAAGCTGCTCAATGTTCCTTCACCAGAAATGTGTCTTCTGAGTTCCACATCTGGCGCAGAGATGATGGGAAAGATTTTGTACCCATCCAACCAGCTAAGAAACCCAAGAACCTCCTGGTTTTAGGAACGCTGCAGTTTCCCTTTGTCCTCCCAATTAAGCAAGAGCTTTTTGTGGGACCCTGAGGACATTATTGCAATGGAATGAGAAGGCATGAGCATGGCTCCATCCCTGTGGACAGCAGTTCTGGCCTGAGCATGGGGAAAAGTTTGCAGGGCTATTCCTGAACAACGCTCAAACCCAGCTCTGCTAGCAGCAGGGTGGACTTACACAGACCTTTCCTGAAGGCTGGGTCTGCTGCCTAAGTTTTTGTCTTAGCTTTTTCCTTCATCCTCTTCTAAACTTACCCTTGACCTTGCCACTCTGTCCTCACCTTGCTGCAGCTCTTCTTTCTTTTTTTCTGTAGTTCTAAGTCAGTTTTGGTTTCATACCTGGCTCTAGCTATTACCTGTTTCAGCTCTAACAAAGCACGAGGCACCTCCCAGTTCTGCTGAACTGACACTGCAGTTATTCCAGTTATTCTCATCCAAACCATTTCAGAAAGCAAGAACAGAAAGTAGAAAGATGTTTTTGTTCTCCCAGCCCATCTATTGGCTTATCAGAACTCTGGATGTGACTCTGTGGGTGCTGAAAGCCCCTTCCTGCTTTTGCTCTGAGCATCCTTCTGGATTTTAGACTATTTGATAGTCCAAACAATAACTGGAGCATTAATGAGAAAAAGATCTTCCGCTTTCAGAATTCAGGGTTTCAGTTTTTTTAATCTATGTATGACTGAAGTCCTGTGATATTCTCAGAAACAAAAGGACTCTCAAATCTAGTTAATTTTTTGAAGTTAAAACAATCGGTTTAATTTCTTCTTTCACCGTCGGTATAACTGGTGATTGGTTTTAATTTGTATCACAGATAATGTCTGTCACAACAGAAACCTATTGGCTTTCTGTAAACACAGTGCATTGATGGATCCCTTACAGTAACGGTGTGTGCCTGCACAAACTGTAACTCTGCCTAGTCTGCATTTCTCAATGAGAAATTAGTCAGAAAACTGTGACTGCTGCTAGTTGAAAGATATTTGTGAGCAGCAATCTGGATAGGTATTAATTCTTACAGGGGCTCTAGGTGGAGCAACTTACCTCGCGGTCCAAACATATAGTCCACAAATGCATTTACTTCATGGTCAAAAGCTTTCAGGTGCTCCTAAAAAGTATGAAAAGTTTGTATTACAAAGATATTATCCCACGGCTCACAGAGAATGCAATTAAAAAAAACCCCAACAAACTGGCAAGGAGCACATCACGCTCAGGGATTTCTAGAGTACACGGTAGCACATCTACTGAAAAAAAAAAAGACCTCTTTAAATATGAATTCAGGACAGCTGGTGGTATAGATAACATCAGAGCCTCCTTACTGCAAAGTGCCCAACACAGAACTCTTCAGGAAGGGAAATGAAGGTTTTACAAACGAAAAAACAAGTACCAACAACCCCCCCCGGTGACAGGTGGTGTTCGCACTCTAGTAAAGATGCTTGTTGTGTTTCTTGCTGTGCCTCATTAATGTGAAACAGAGCTACAACACCTCTGCTCGCTGGTTTTGTGCTCAGAATTAACAGACCGCTTTGGAAAAACGTTTAATGGATTGAAGTGACTTGCAGGAGCGAGCATGCAAAGCTACTTGCTTTCATTCTTACGCTGTGTCAACAAATCTTACATGTCAAAAACAAAAGAACAAACCATGGTCATTCCTTTTATGTTAAAATACTGCAGACAAATCTACTCTTGGCTGCATTGAAATGGCAATTAGAGAGTGGATTCTTCTAGCAGTTACACGGAGGAATTAGAATTATAGAATAATTATGAAGGAGAAAGAGCAGAAAGAAAAGTTAAAAACCAATAATGGAATCGGTTTTCTGATGATGAATTGTTTTGGTTTAAGCTCCTCTAATCCAGCTGTTCCCCCAGCACTGTCGGGTCACCACTGACCCTTGTCCCTCAGCACCACCTCCACACGGCTGTTCGACCCCTCCAGGGATGGGGGCTCTTGTCTTAATTAGCACTGAATCAATTCAGCGTGTGGTTTGCTTTCATCAGTAATTTGAGAGCAGGATTGTTTCTAGGAGGTACAGTAAAGGAAACAAATGCACTTTGTGAGAACATCCCAGCATTTGCTTCCGGTTTTTTTATTGTTTCTCTTTACAGTAACAAAAATAGTTATTTATAAGATACGGATTGCCGAGGTTGTTGAAAACAATATATTTGTCTACATACCTAATGCTAGTACTAATAGTTTGGGGAAAAAAATATTATTACATTTAAAAAGGAGGTAATTTTTTGTGACTAGTCTTTTGTTCCTGTCAACACGACTGCAAGAGACCACACCGTATTTCTGGGTTTTAGAACACGTCCTCGACAGTACCTCTGGGCAGACTAGATGCAAGTGTCTTGCTCAACGTGACCTCTTGTATTTCTCAAGAAAATCAAGTAACACCAGCTTGAACAAACGCGCCTGCTCACACAGCTCACCTCTCTAGCGAACCACCGGAGCAGCCTTTGTCAGTGAAGGTGTTTGAGTTACAAGGCTGAAGGTTAGCGACTGTTACACGTTTTTCCTTCTGCTGGGCAGGACGTTGCTCTGGGCACTGGCAGTTTGGCAGGACTTTGGACAGGTTTGGGGAAGATCGACTCACCTACACCTATGGAGCAGACATTGGGTTGTCTGAGCAAATCAAATCACCCAAATGGAAAGATGGGGAGGGAGTGTAAAGCTGGTGATGGCAGAGCAACAGGGGGCTCCCTGATGAGTTTCACTGTTTTTGCAACAGAAATGGAAACAAGTGAATAAGTAGCATGGGGCAAGCGTGTGAATTACTGTTTTCACGCCTTTACAGAAGCAAGTAGAGCGATGTATCCCTGTCAGCTATTTTTCCCAGTGACAATTCTCAGAAATATTCCAACTACTACTGTAGCAAATTAATACTGCAAGGAGTTTATAGGCAAAGAATCTTGTTTGATCTTTTGGGACCAGGCATGACCACCATCAGGCTAAGGAGCCCACCAGAAGTCCCTGGTCCTAGTGGCTGCAATGACAAACCCTTCAGAAGGAGAATTTGCCCACAGATAAGCCGTAATCTCTGTAACCCTGCGAGTCGAAGGATGCAATAATCTATAATTAAAGACTCCTTGAAATTCAGAGGCAGTGACACCAGGCGTGTCTGAGCTGGGATGAGAAACTCATGCTCAAAACGTTCTTCTTGTGCATAAAGTGCTGTTACAGATGACAACCGTGATGAAAAGACAAATAAAAGGTGGTTGTTAGGCACAGGCATGCCTGCTGAGGTCGGTCTGTGAGGTTTTGTAGATTTTAAACAGCTTTCGGAAATAAACCTGCGGATGAGCAAACCGCATTCAATCTTACGCTGTCCAGAAACTTTTGGTGTTAGTGGGTTTTTTTCATGCAAAAGCCTTGAATGTCATTCAGCATCTCAAAAATCCCAGATAATTTGTTGCTTGTTCTTACACAGCCACGCAGGAATTCTAATCCTCCGTAAACAAAACTCAGAAACAGGTGCCAGCCTCTGCTGTCCAACACAGCTCCTGGAAGTAAAGGTGATATTTGAAACGACCGTGACAGAAAATACTTACATTAACTGTGAGGTGATTTTTATTATTTAGGTGGCAACTTGTCCTTAGCAGATTTCTGCTAAGTCGTCAGTGACTGTAGAGTGCCGGAATTAATCTGAATTCATCAGCATGTTTAAAGAAACTTATTTTAGATGCTGGTACATATTTGAATATACAAATCTTGAAGAAGTTTTGGAAAACTGAAGTGTTGGCTGCAGAAAGGCTCAAATGGGGGATGAAATGAAGCAAAGGGAAGCCAAATCTCAGGACTGTGGTGTAACTGCTTAGGAAAGAAATTGTTCAGCTTTTTATTGCTTGGAGCATTTAAAATCCATCTGGATCCAAGACATACAATGGGGGGACAATTCTGCATCACAGATTGTTTCAGACCACCTTTTAGGTTTTTGCCATCTCCACCTTCCAGGATTTGTGTTTTTATCTGTAGGGGAAATGGGTGTATAATAATCCCTAAACAAAGCACCTTTTCAGAAATTATATGCAAACAGCAGAGAAAGATGAAGCTGAGGGCAGAAAACTGAGCTAGAGGTTGCTGTGTATTGCATCACTATAACAAGGGAGATATTCAACGAAAGTGGGAGACAGGACATCTAGAAGATGATCGTGAACTGTTGCTTTATGTAATTTATAATTAACATACAGAACTCACTGCTAGATAATCTCACTGAGAGTAGGAACAAGCTGGAGGGACCTCAGGAGGGAAACACAAGAATGCGGTTGCAGCTTTCACACAGAGAATAAAAAATGAATGGTCTTCATGTATTTCTCTGCCTATTTCCTTTCTTCTAAAAGCTGTCAATTTTCTCTAGGAGAGAAAGATGTCGTTGTGCTGGTCAGTCAATTATTGAAAAGACTTCAAGAACGGCTTTGAAGGTAAAAAAGACTAGCACTGCTTAGGCTTGAGAAACAACATATTTCTAAAACATCTCAGTAAGAGATCTGGTGTCTGGCCTGGAAACAATTTATTTGATTTTCAGTGTTTTTCAACCAGATTATATTTTTTTCCGTTCATTTTCTCATACCATGCAATATACGCTCCCTTCCACTGCTAAAGCTTGCCTGCCTGTGTGTGCATGTCTGGACATTTTCCAGCTGATGTCACCAAATTCACCTCTTTTGTGTGTGTGTGCGCGTGTGTGACAAAAGGGGAATAGCTTTGCAGCTGAGGGTGATTTTTTCCTGTCTTTGGAAATGCCTGGCTGCAGGTTGGCAGCCTACACGTGGCCGGGAGCTTCCAGGCCTGCCCGTTATCTGACAGAGCAGGTTGGTGAGAAGCTGGTTCCTCAGATGGGCTGGTTTTCTCTAGAGGGGCTGGAGAACAGCTGCCTGAGCAGTGATTGCAGCCAAAAGCGCTGAACATCTTCTCCTGTGCTGGCTGAGTCATGGCAGAGAAAGCTGAGCTGGTGATGGTTCTACTGGCAGTGTAAAGATAAGGGGAAGGAGCTGCAGAAGAAAGGAAGGCTTACAGAGGTTGCCTCAGGAGCTGCTCAGGTTACTCTGCCTGCAAGAAAATTCTGTGTTTTCAGCAACTTCCTCAATAGAAGAGAGGTCAGCAACTTCTGATATGAAATGTGAAGGCTGGTAAGCGTGGACATGCACAGCTAGATGTAGGCAGAGCTGTTGTCGACAACAGTTACTGCATTCGGGCTGCCTAGGTGGCTTGACTTTGAATGACAGATAAGCCTTTTTTTCCCTCTGAAAAATATTGTTTCTCCTCTGTCTGACGTTCTTGTAGTTTTGAAGCGTGGGCACTTGTGTCTAAAGGTTCTCTCTCACTTTGCCGCTGTTCAGAGAAATTCACCACGCGGTTTAGCAACGACAGCAGGAAAACGTGAGGCTGCAACAATAGCTGCACCAAGCCTGAAGCACTACGCTGGCCTTGCCCGGGTTACCAGGAGCCTGCCGAAAGATGCTGCTTGCACAGGCAAAGTGGAGCTCTTCGGTTTCATCCTGATTTTTAGACCTACATGCTCTCTGCTTGAACACGTCTTGCGAGCAGGAGTTAAGTCTTCACAGAGGTCTGGGGTGGTGGTGCATGACACTGAGGTGCTGTGATGAGCACCACGTTCCCAAGGGAGATGTCCAAACTCCCCAGGTGAGGCACAAGACCGGGGTGCCTGGCTCCCTGCGCTGTGCAGACAGATGGGCCTCATTTCTTCTACCGCAGCTCTTGTCTCCTGAAGAAATACTTCAGCATGTTTCTGAGCAGGGACTAGAACCAGGTGCTGAGAGTTCCAATTCTCCCCCTTTCTTTGATGCTAGTGATGGCTGACTAGGCTCAGATGTTTAGGGTGTGTGCCAGCCTCAGCAGTTAGGGGAGTCATGTAAAGATGTGAGATACGGGGTGTTTTTATTTTCAAATGTTATTTTCATTCTGCTTTACCTCTGGAATCAAAAGCATCACTCAAGGCTCAGCACGAAGCACCACTGAAGGCTTAGAGGTGGGCCCACTATATATTTAAGCAGTGGCAATCTGGAGATCTCCTACTTTGCCCTTGGGGTACAGGCAGGCAGGTGGTCCTAAACTTGCTCTGCTGTAGGGAAGGGTGAGGCTGCTGTCAGCCAAAATGCTTTTGCAAAATTAATCTGCTGTTTGCTGCGGTTTTTTTTCAAGCATAAGGAAAAGGAATTTGGAAGGTTTCTGAGCTGCAGTTGCATGGCTTAGAAAAAAAGTGATTTAAGAATCCATTGATACTTACTTGGTTTCCCAAATCTATTCCTCGTTTAAGTATGTGAGTGCATTCAGCCTACTACACATTTTTCATTGTTTTATCTTGTACAAGGCTGAGAGGCTTATTGCCTCCGGGATGAAAAATTCCCTTTCTGGAACCACTGCTTGCAGAATTTCCCTCCCACGATTTCCAAACCTTTTTTTCCCCGCTCTGTTCTATACATTCATACTAAGTAATCGCTAAAATAATAGATGGCCATTGCAGTGCTCTTGCTTGTTATCAGAATTTCAAAATGAAACTGTCACCAGAGCAGATCAGTGCAACCCTTTCAAAAGTAATCCTGCTCAATGCTACCTGCTACCCTGAGGAATATCAGCTGAAGTTGTAATTAAAGAAGATTTCTCTAAGGAGACCTCAGATGTGGTCTGGCAGTTCCCAAGAAAATGGCAGCAATTATTGACCTCGTTTTTGCTTTGCTCTAACAATCCAATTTAAAAGTATGACCTGAGACAAAGCGTAACTCCCATCAGTGATGGTGTGTACGAATGTGAGGGAATAAACAAAAAGGAAATGAGTCAAAAATGAAAGAGTAGAGAAAAAATCTGCCTCCTTCTAACAGCCTGGGTGAATAAATCACTTTCTCAATTCTTGGGAACCGGTCCTGGCTTGAATAAGAGAAAGGTTCCTTTGGGGCAGGAAGGTCCTTAAGTTACAAGCAGAGAACTCCGATGAGGTTGTTCTTAGAGAGGGGTTAATTCTGCTACAGTTGTTTCCTTAATGGTCTGCTCAGCTCTTGTTGACTTTACTGGGAAGTCAGGTCAGTGTCAGTATTAATCTCACATCAGCAATACAAAAGCTTTCATGGCTTAGTGGAGCTGCTTCCAACCAACAAGCCTTGGTAAAGGTGCCTAAAAAACTACGTAATGAAGAAGCAGTGCATCGCTTCGCCACATATAAGAGCAAGACAGCACTTCGAGAAGCATGGGGAAATAATTCTACCAGAGCAAGGGAGGGTAATGACCCTTTTAAGGCTTTGGATTTATCAGATGGTTTGGTTTTGGAACAGAACATTCCCCACAGATGTGCCTGGGTGTACAGCACCTGCCCAACGCGTGCCATGTGTGCAACCACACAGGTTTTGCAGCAAAAAGCTTGTATCCTAAATTTAGAATAAACAAGAAGGGGACAGGAAACAAATGAAATGGTAGGGAAGAAGTTTACAGGGCAGCTCAGTTTTCCAGTGTGCTGTATCTTGATAATTACTTTTTCTCACTATTTGCAGACAGATTTTGTCACTGCTGAGCAGCTGATTTTGTAAGTTAGTATAATGCATGTGGGGTTTTATTTTGTACTTGGCGTATGCATTTGGCCATTTCTCTGGAGAAAGCAGTAGAGGCAAACAGACAACACATCCTTTCTAGCGCTGCAAAAATCCCCTCATTTTCCACTGTAACAGACTTCAAGACCTGAGATGAATAGCAGATCCTAAGCCTCTGCACAGGGTCTCACGGCTTGTTGGACAATGACCCCTATAAAAAACCCACCCCAACCCCAGAAGCCGGAGCTCTGGCTTTCCCACAGCCCTGGCAGTGTGGGAAGACAAAGAGCACTCTATGCCCAAGAAGTAGGTTTCTTGGTTGCTGTCCCAGACGTCGGCAACGTACTGCTGTGTCCCCGCGGCAGGGATTAATGTGTAAGAGGGCTGCCTGCCCCTCCTGTTACAGGCAGCAAGGATCAAAAAGGATTTTCTCAAATGCGGTCCCTGACCAGGGGTCTCTCCGACTGGGCAGTTTTGCCTGAGTTTCTTGAACAGCTTGTGCCAGTGCTGCGGAGCACTCAGCTGCTGGCAAGAGGGACGAGGCAGGAGTATCGGAAAACCTGTGTGGGTGGCGTTTCTAGTTCCTCTGGGCTGTGGGGTTCTCTCTTTAAAATACAAGAAATTAAATTAAAATAAAATACAAACATCTAGAAAATAAAACCAAGACTTACAGGTTTTCTTTATATCCTAGATTCTTTGACAGACAATTGTCAGCAGCCCTTCACGAAACTGTAAGTCGGAAACTCAACTTGTAAAATATTAACCAATGAAGTGCTTAATTAACTTTTCCCTGCAATGCTCATTCCCTTTAGAGACACACTTTGGCTAAAGACAATAGTGGTGGAAGATCGGGTACAGCCTGGGAAGCACACAACAAAAATAACAGACTGTGACCTGGCGGCAGAACCGGCAGCTATAAACGTGTCATTCCAATCTGTTTCCAAACCAACAACCGACTCACCTAGTCAGGACGTGGAGGGTAAAACAGGCTTCTAATATATCTAACACTGAAGGCAGTGCGCAGAAGAAAATGGATGAAATGCAGCATATTTCGTCTGCATCATCCGTGCACTGTATATGCAGCCAATGTATCATGAATTTCTGAAGTTCACAGCTATCAGTTTCATGCTTCGAAAGTATTTTAAAATTCCTGTAGCTGCTGAACGTGTACAGAAGGATCATTTCAGTATAAACACAAACAGACAGCTACGGTGTAGAATACCTTAGTTTTTCAGAAAAAATAACAGTCCTGAAAAGACTTTGAATCTCATGAGCAAACCCATCTCCAGTTGGTGCAGTTGCTAAACTTGAGGAAGCTCGTTATAAACTTAAACAGAAGCCACATCAGAACTGGAGAGCTGTTGCGTTTCAGGCACTGTGAGAGTTGCTGGGCTGGCTGGAGAGTTGGGTTCCCATGCACCAGCTTCTCTGCTGCACTTCCCTTGGGCTGGCACCTCCCCTGCAGCCCTGGTGGTAAAACTGCTCCGTATTCCTGCT